>NC_042285.1:27658186-27717702 GCF_901000725.2 Takifugu rubripes | reverse complement strand
CCGACACAACGGGGCAGCCGGAGTACTGCCGTGGCTGGTGTACCACCAAAAAGGCAACGAGGCAAGACCCAACTCTAACACTAGATAATACTACCACATCAAAATGCCATGCCATCAAATGTCAGGTTGTTGCACTTACGATCATTTGAACAGGTCACCATTTGTTAAGGTAAGTTTCTTAAAGTACATAAACATCGAGAGCTGTCATGCTAGGATATCTTGTCAAGTTCCCACCAGCCACCATACTTTTATTGCAGCACTGTACATGCAGATTTTTGGTACAGTATTGGATGTTTCCTCAGTCAGATCCAATCTAATGCATTAAAAAGGGTCGGTTATTGTTGCATTAATACAATTGACAATGCTTACTTTAATTCAGAAGATCCATATACTTTTTGTGTACATATATCTAATATGATAATATTTCAAGTGATTGACTGGGTTTGATGCAAGGGTTGCCTTTTATCTTCAAAGTATAAGTGGAGTTAATTACACAAGTAAAAAAATTACGAATGCCAAGGCTAAGGGGTCATGGACAAACCTTTTAGTGGGTGCCAGACTGAAAAAATGTTAAGTCTTCAAGAGATTAGTTTTATTTCACACAAATTGCTTGAAAGGACTAGGCATTACAGGCTCTAAAAAAATGAATGAGCACTTGCCTTGAGTGGGTTGTGGTATATGAGGACCACATAGCGATGTTTTTGCCCATGCAGCACATCTTCAGTTGTGCACCCAAGCTTCATTGGCTGCTTTGGCCATTATCACAAGACAGACTTACCTGGGGCAGGTTTACCACAGGCTGATCTCATTTGGGGTGTGAATAAGTGGTCAGTTACTCCCCATTGCCTTCACAGGCCCAGCTAGAGACTGTACTTTTTTTGTCACTGTCTGCTGTAGTGCTGAGGTGGAAAATTCCACTCACTCTGCCACGCCCCTCCTCCACACCATCTGATCAGCTTTCATCATTTTCACCTGGTGCTCCCTCTTAGGCCTGTTTTAGCCAGTGCTGGACATTCATGCCATGCCAAATTGTTATTGCTCCATGCCTGACTTTCCAGCACATAGTTTTATTGGACTTATTGGTTTGACCCTGCCTGTCTTGGACCTTTCCTTTTCCTCTGCCCTGGTAAATATGACAACCTTCTGTTCCCGACCAAGAGTTTTGCTGTGTGTTTATTCGGACTGTTGCCCACCAGGGACTGTGGTGTGTTCTCTCCATTTCTGGCGAGGCCCTGTGATATTTGTGTGCTGTTACCTTCAAGTATTCAATAAAGCCATTTATTAAAACTATCCGGAACTGCCATGTTGCAAGTGGATCCCAACACATCCATGTCACTTTTTACCTACTGCAGAGAGATCTTTGATGGTCTTCCTCTGGGTTTGCCATCTGGCTGTCAGGTTCCCAGTTTCTGGGAACTCTTTTGCAGGGTTTCTCTTGGGTTAGGGTTAGGTAGGTAGGGGGCGACCCCCGCGGAGGCGCCGAGAGTCGCGTCACAGCTCGTCACTGCTGCACCACGGGAGCCCCACGTTCCTGTCCCGGAGCGATATTCCGGAGAGGCAGGTGCGTGTCCCTCATTCTTGCTCCAGTGCTCGCTGTTTTTTTTTACCTCCAACCCCTCACATACCCCAGCGACAGGGCAAAGATTGCCTTCATGGTGAACGTACTCTCTGGGAGAGCGGCGCAATGGGCCACAGCCGTGTTGGAGAACCAGACCCCCGCGTCCTCTAGTTTTCCGGTTTTTACGGCTGAATTAAGATGTGTTTTTGATCATCCTGTTCAGAGCAGCGAAGCATTCTCCCAGTTTTTGTCCCTGCGCCAGGGTCCCAGCTCTGTCGCTGACTACTCAATTCGTTTCTGTATCCTTGCTGCCCGAAGCGGCTGGAACGACGCGGCGCTTCAGGGAGTTTTTACACAGGGGCTTTCCGACGATCTGAAGGACGAGTTAGCAGTGAGGGAGCAGCCGGAGACCTTGGAGGCGCTCATCGGTCTGGCTACTCGATTGGACAATCAACTTCGGGAGCGACGCCGGCAGAGGATGAGCGAGCGGACGGTGAGAGCTTCTGGGAGGTTCTCCAGGCCGAGGGAGACCACCGGGGACTCGTCAGCCTTCGTCCCTGTCCCAGCGCCTGAGGTTTCAACCTGCGAGCCAATGCAGTTGGGTCGAACACATCTAACCCAGTCGGAACGTCGGCGCCGGCGCTCAGCTGGGTTGTGCGCCTATTGTGGCCACGCAGGCCACCTCCTCGACGACTGCCCGGTGCGGCCAAAAGATTAAGCTCGTCAACACCGGCAGGAGTGCTGGCGAGCGGATCCTCCTCCTGCTCACCCCCCGTCCGTCAACCCTCTCCGGGCACGCTCCTTTGGGGGCAGGAGTTGGTGCCAACTACCTTCCTGGTGGATTCGGGTGCAGACGGCAACTTCATTAGCCAGGAACCTGGCCCGGCAGGTTCGCCTTCCCCTCGAGACGCTGCCCGAACCGAAGACCATTCTGGGTCTCGACGGAGAAGTCCTGGCTAGGATTACCCACCGGACCCAGGCATCACCCTCATCATCTCAGGAAAACATCGGGAACGGATCCACTTCTTCCTCATCATCCCCTGGAGTTCTCGGTCCCCATGGCTGGCCTACACAACCCTCAGTTCGACGGGCCAACCGGGAGGCTGGTGAGCTGGAGCGTTAACTGCCACACCAAACTGTTTGCGTTCGGCGGTCACCTCCTCATCAGGGACCTCGGCACCCGCCCAGGAGATTCCCGATCTGTCCCAGGTTCCAAGGGAGTAACCATGACCTAGGCAAGGTCTTCTGCAAGCAGCGGGCGCTCTCCCTTCCACCCCATCGGCCGTATGACTGTGCCATCGGTCTCCTCCCCGGGGCCACGTTACCGTCGAGCCGACTCTACAACCTCTCCATGGCGGAACGGGAGGCGATGGAGAATTATATTGGAGAGTCACTAGCTTCTGGCCTGATCCGGCCCTCCTCTTCTCCAGTTGGTGCTGGTTTTTTTCCTTCGTGCAGAAGAAGGATGGAACCCTGCTCCCCTGCATGGATTATCGGTCCCTGAATGAAATCGCAATCAAGAATAAGTATCCCCTGCCCCTCCTCGACGCGGCCTTCGCTCCTCTACACCGGGCCCAGGTTTTTTCTAAATTAGACCTTCGGAGCGCATACCATCTTGTGCGGATTCGAGAGGGGGACGAGTGGAAAACTGCCTTCAACACCGCTTTGGGCCATTTTGAGTATCTTGTGATGCCGTTTGGACTCACCAACGCCCCCGCCGTGTTTCAGGCCCTTATCAACTACGTGCTCCGGGACATTTTGAATAAATTCATCTTTGTGTACCTAGATGACAGTCTTGATCTTTTCCGAGTCTGAGGAGGAGCACGTCCAGCATGTCCGGCTCGTTCTCCCAACGGCTCCTGGAGAACCGACTTTTTGTTAAAGCTGAGAAATGCGAATTCCACACCACCTCCATCTCTTCCTTCCTGGGCTTCGTGGTGGCGCGGGGACAGGTTTCACCAGACCCGGCCAAGGTGAGGGCGGGGTAATGGAATGGCCAACTCCTTCCTCCCGTAGGCAGTTTCACCAGTTCCTGGGCTTCGCTAATTTCTACCGTCGCTTCATCCGCGACTACAGCAAGGTGGCCGCCCCGCTCACCAGGCTCACTTCCACCCTACTAAGCTTCCGCTGGACTCCCGAGGCCGAAACTGCTTTCAACAGACTGAAGGGCCTGTTCTCGTCGTCGCCCATTCTCACTCACCCCGACCCCAGTCGGCAGTTCGTGGTTGAGGTGGACGCTTCAGATGTGGGAGTTGGGGCCGTCCTGTCCAAAGGAGCGGGGAGGACCAGAAGCTCCATCCGTGTGCCTTTTTTAGTCACCGGCTCTCACCCGCAGAACGGAATTATGACGTGAGAAATAAGGAGCTTCTGGCCGTGGGTCCTGGCACTCCAGGAGTGGAGGCATTGGCTGGAGGGCGCCACCCAGCCATTTATCGTATGGACAGACAACAAAAACCTCACATACCTCCGGAACGCCAAGAGGCTTAATTCCCGGCAGGGTCGGTGGGCTCTATTCTTAGGGAGGTTTCGGTTCACTCTTAGTTACCGTCCTGGATCGCGTAACCTGAAACCCGACGCCCTGTCCCGTCAGTTCGCCTCCGAGCCTGGGGAGATGGACCCGGACCCCATATTACCCCTCTCCTGCGTCCTGGGGGCTGCATCCTGGCAGGTGGAGGAGAGGGTCCGCGAAGCCCAGCAATCTGCCCCGGATCCTGGGGGATGTCCTCCAAACCAGTTGTTCGTCCCAGTGGCAGTGCACTCAGAGGTGCTGCACTGGGCCCATTCGTCGAGATTAACCTGTCATCCAGGAGTCAACTGCTCGTTACACTTCCTCCGGCAGCGTTTCTGGTGGCCCTCCATGGCCCGGGACACCAAGGACTACATAGCTGCCTGCCCGGTGTGTTCTAGGGGGAAGGCCTCCCATCAGCCACCGGCAGGACTCCTTCAGCCCCTGGAGATTCCTCGACGACCGTGGTCACATATAGCAGTGGACTTCATCACCGGCCTCCCTCCTTCCCAGGGTCATGAAGTCGTTCTCACTGTGGTCGATCGTTTCTCTAAGTCGGCCCACTTTATTCCCCTACCCAAGCTCCCGTCGGCAGCTGAGACTGGAGAGCTCCTGGTCCAGCATGTGTTCCGCCTCCACGGATTACCTACTGACATAGTTTCGGATCGGGGTCCACAGATCTGCTCACAGGTTCGAATGTCCTTTCGCGCTGGGAGCCTCGGTCAGTCTTACGTCGGGGTACCACCCACAGGCCAACGGGCAGGCCGAGAGAACCAACCAGAGCCTGGAGGACGCCCTAAGGTGTGTGGCAGCCCAAGACCCATCCTCCTGGAGCACCTACCTGCCATGGGTGGAGTACGCCCACAACTCCTTGGTTTCTGCCACCACTGGTCTGTCTCCCTTCATGGCTTCCCTGGGCTACCAGCCTCCATTGTTTGAGCGGCAGGAGGAGGAGGAGGTTGCTGTACCGTCAGCGCAGGCCAATATTCGCCGTTGCAGGAGGGTATGGAGGCAGGTCCGTTCGACTCTACTGCGGACTTCTCGTCGATTCCAACTGCAGGCCAATCGACACCGGACGCCAGCCCCCTCCTATCAACCAGGTCAGAAGGTCTGGTTGTCCACCAAGGACCTTCCACTCCAGGTCGAGTCTCGGAAGCTGGCTCCTCGCTTCGTGGGTCCCTTTGAGGTGGATCGGATGGTGAACCCCGCAGCCGTCCGCCTGAAGCTTCCCCCAGCGTCGAGGATACACCCCACCTTCCATGTTTCCAAGGTAAAGCCCGTTGCAGAGTCGGATCTGGTTCCCCAGTCTGACCCTCCACCTCCTCCTCGCATTGTGGACGGAGGCCCTGCCTATACGGTCCGGAGTATCCTGGACGTCCGCCGACGAGGCCGTGGCTTCCAGTTCCTAGTCGACTGGGAGGGGTATGGTCCGGAGGAGCGATCGTGGGTTCCCCGCCAGTTCATCTTGGATACCAGCCTCCTCCGCGATTTCTACCATGCCCACCCGGAGAAGCCTGGAAGGACGCCTGGAGGCGTCCGTTGAGGGGGGCGTAATGTCAGGTTCCCAGTTTCTGGGAACTCTTTTGCAGGGTTTCTCCTACGGGGGGTGTGGTGGAGCCATGCCTCAGCCGCAGGTGCTGCCGGGGACTGGTGCACCTGCAGACTATTGGTAATCAAGCCACCTATTTATGGACTGTTCTCACGGTTGGCCAGCGTTGGCGTGTTTTGTCCGTTTCGGAATACCCCGGCTATACCCTCCTGGACTTTCGTGAGACTTTTTCCTTCGTGGATAACTTTTGAACCCGTTTATCGGATTATTGTTTTGTCTTTATCCTTCATGGACTGCTTTCGACCCCGCTCGGGATTTTTGTCGTAAGTTTACATTCCCTGTTTTGATTAAGAACCGAGTCGTGGTCTCCACGTCTTTTTTTGAGTTGCACGTTCTATAAACTTTAATAAAGCTTCTCGGAACGATACGCCACTGTGTCCTGCCTGCTTTCGGGTCCTGATACAACCGCTCGTAACACTGGCGTCTTGCTCCGTAGGAAGCCTAGTTGTGGAGCAAACAATGAAGCCCACACGAAGCAAAAGGAATTGATCCAGAGAACCAAAGGTGGGTATTAGCTGGTGCCCTGCGATTTCTATCGGGAAAGTGAATATCTCCCTTAGGTCCACATGCATTTCCCAATCCTTCACTATATTTAGTGAACTAGAGTCAAACAGCTTAGTTGCAGCCCTTATGTATTTGAATACTTGTTTGTGACTCTAGGCATATTTTCTGTGGATCAACTACTTCTTGCAGATGTGTTTGGGGTTTGCCGGGGCTGTACACAAGGGACAGGCTGGGTCCTCTCCAAGTCAGAGATGGTTGTTGAAGGAAGCACATCATATTTAACTTTCACGTGCCGCATCACAGTCCAGGTGATTTTCCTCATCTTGATGCCATTCCACCTCATCCACTGGCCTTGCTGCAGTTAGGATATTGGCCTTGCTGCAGTTAGGATATTGCTCTGACACACATGCCTGTTCCTTCCAACCAACCAACCAACCTACCTACCTACCTACCTACCTACCTCCCTCCCTCCCTCATGTAGGGGGACCCTCCTGCTGATGGAGGGGCTGGGTAGAGAGAGGAGAAGGGGGGAGGACAGGTAGAGGATAGAATAGGTAGGAGAGGAGAGGCATAGATAATAGAAAATACATTTAGTAATACATTATATTAAGTTAAGGAAGCTGCCGGAAGAGTCAAGTTGAGTGGGTCAGCGGCCTCAGAGGTCAGTATGCAGCTCTGAAGGCGGCGATACTTGTAGATGAATACAGAAGGGGGGGGGCAGAAAAACTACACAAGAAATAGCATCACGAGTCTACTTGAGGAGGAGGAGAGGAGAGGAGAGGAGAGGAGAGGAAACCATGACTCAGTGGGGTGACAGAGGCCTGGGGGGGGGGGTAGCTAAATGCTGGTAGCTAAATGCTCGCCCCCCCCATTCTACACCTAGAGACTCTGGGAACCACAAGTAGACCAGCATTCTGAGAGCGGAGCGGTCTATTGGGCTGGTAAGGTGGCACTAGCTCCTCCAGATAGGATAGAGCTAGGCCTCTGAGGACCTTGTAGGTCAGAAGAAGGGTTTTAAAAATTATTCTAAATTTAATGGGCAGCCAATGAAGAGACGCCAGTACAGGAGTTATGTGATCTCTTTTGAGATACCTGTCAGATCTCTGGCTGCAGCATTTTGGTTCACCTGGAGGCTTCTTAAAGAGTTGTTTACAATAATCCAGCCTGGAACTAACAAATGCTGGACTAACGTTTTGGCATCATGCCGCGTCAGTAGTTTCTTAATCCTTGTGATGATCCTCAGGTGAAAAATGGCACTGCTAGAGACTGTGTTAATGTGTGGTTTGAAGGAGGGATTTTGATCAAAAGTTACTACAAGATTCCTGACACAGAGAGACTAGATGTTAATGAGATACCATCTGGAGTGATAATGGGATCTAATCTATCCCTGAGAGGTTCAGGACCAAACACCATGACCTCAGTTTTTCCTGAGTTAAGGAGGAGGAAATTTGAAGACATCCAGGACTTTGTCTTTAAGACAGGTCTGAAACTTCACTAACTTCTCTGTCTCCTCTGGTTTCATGGATAAATAAAGCTGAGTGTCATCAGCATAACAATGAACATTTATCCCATGCTGCCGAATAATGTTTCGAGCAGCTGACAAATCCGCAGCAACTGTGCAATGCTATCATGACATTTTGGACCAAAATCTGTTGAACATATTCCATGAAAAAATAAGGCAGTTATGAATGCAAGTGGGTGCAATCCTTCACTAACATGTTGTGCTTAATAAAGTGGCCCGTGAGTGTATGAGTACAATTCAAAAATTCATATTTTCCATTTACATTGTTTAGACAACAAAGGTTTTACTAACTATACTCACTATACATGAAAGCTTTTAGTAGCTGCAGATGAGAAATGTTAAAGTCATTTTCACTGTTTTGATGTGGACGCATTAGTCTCATATTCTCATTATATCTCATTATATGTTCTAAAAGTTTCATAAGTTGACCTGAATGCAGGGCTATTGAAGGTGAAATTATGCGATAGCATGCATGTAATATACTGTATGTAACCCATTAAATTTGACTTCCTATTGATTATCAAAGTGCAGGCCTGAAGACTAAGCAATACTGGATGAGTATCAAAGGCACATAGCCAGAGCCTGCTCTCATTAAAGTGGCAGACATCCAACAGAAGTTCTCAAGCATGAAGAGCCGTGCAGCACCCGGTCCTGACATGATCCACACCGACTGACAGCTCCAATATCCTAGATGCAAATGAAGGGGACCAACCTCAGGTCGTCAACAGTGGCAAATCCTTACGAATAAAAGTCATACATGATCAACAGAAAGTTTCGGACTCTGTAATTTTATTTAAACAACTTGAATGTGTTAGGGGTCCCAAGTGTTTTCCCTCTCCCCCTCCCCATTTCTGTCTTGTCTGTTTCTCTTCTCTGTCTATTCTCCGGCTGTGCGGAGCTGCTTCCAGACTCTCCCCCATCAGACGATCAACGCACACCTGAAACCGATCTCCAGCCAATCACCCACACCTGCCTTTTCGCTTAAAAAGCCTGGTCAACTCCCCAATCATTGCCAATTTGCTGTTAAACCCCCGTGGTACAGCCTGGCTCCTAAAACTCTGTATGCAATTTGGTTTGTTGTTCGTGTTTCCAGTTTGGAACTGATTGTTAGTCACTCCCGCAGATCACCTTTCGGACGCTTCTTCACACTGCCCATCTTGCTCCAGCTTGACTGTGTTTGTCTGCCTCCAGCACCACTTGGTTTTGCCCTGAACCAATTTTTCATTAAATCTTATTTCCAACCTCACCGCAATGTGTCTGCAGTGCCTAACATAGTATTATTACTTGTGATCATGGATGATTATTCCTAACAAAAACTTAATGTATTTAAAACAGGAAATTCCTATATTTCGAATGTTTGATTCAACAGAGCTCTCTTTGTGATTTCACATGATTTCAAGTTTTCCAAAGGTTTCAAGAGAGTCTTATATTAAAGTCACAGCTAAGGTAAAAAAAATGAATTAAAAAAAATAATCAAATTTTCAAAACAAATTGTGCAAAACATTTTATTTGAACAAAAATACATCAAAAATGCTTCGTGCCACAAACTCCAAAATACAAAACAGCTGCTCACTGCTTTCCCCAAGAAAGAGAGATAAAAAAAGGAAGCTTTTCATGAGGATGAGCTTCTTCACTGCTACTGAATAGTTCTGAATACAGAACATTGCAGGCTAAATTCAGTACTTCACCTGTGCTATCAAAAAAATTGGTGAAATCAATGTTCAAGAAGGCTGCAGATTTATTTATTTATTCAGTCCTCTTGGTAAAGCTGCACGAACAGAAGGCACTCTTCATCTGTCTGGAGACCTTATTAAACCATTTGCAGAGGTTACACCAAACCATGCCTATTCTTTTTGAGAGTGATTGGCCGCTTTCAGAAGTAGCGGTTTCAGAGTGGTCCCTCCTGGAGAGAACCTCTGATGAAGGGCTGTCTTTGTCAGAAGACGTAGCGTCGGAATTTCCAATACTGGAGAGTGTTTCTCCTTCAGATGATAAGATGGCATTTCCCAAAGAGGTATCTCCATCAGAATTATCACTGGGAAAATCTTGAGAGGACTCATCGTTTACTCCATGTGAGGAATCACTGATTTCGCCCAGTGAGGACTTGCAGGCATTTTCCTCCGAGGATTTTGTGGCTGCATCTTTGGATACCCCATTGGATTTTGCTACATTGGCTTCCCCCTTCAAAGATCTGCTTATTTCTTTCTCTGAGAAATTACAGGTATCTTCTTGTAAGGATTCAATGATTTCATCTTTCTTTTTTCTCTGATGAGTCTTTGGCTTCTTCCATGGAGACCTTGGTGTTTCCATGGAGACCTTTTTAAACCATTTGCAGATGTTACACCAAACCATGCCTATTCTTTTGAGAGTGATTGGCCACTCTCAGAAGTAGTGGTGTCAGAGTGGTCCCTCCTGGAGAGAACCTCTGATGAATGGCTGTCTTTGTCAGAGGACGTAGCATCGGAATTTCCAATAGTGGAGAGTGTTTCTCCCTCAGATGATAAGATGGAATTTCCCAAAGAGGCATCTCCATCAGAATTATCACTGGGAAAATCTTGAGAGGCCTCACCATTTAATCTGTTTGAGGACTCACTGATTTCGCCCAGTGAGGACTTGCAGGCATTTTCCTCTGAGGATTTTGCAGCCGAGGACATAGCATCGGAATTTCCAATACTGGAGAGTGTTTCTCCCTCAGATGATAAGATGGAATTTCCCAAAGAGGTATCTCCATCAGAATTATCACTGGGAAAACCTTGAGAGGACTCACTATTTACTCCGTGTGAGGACTCACTGATTTCGCCCAGTGAGGACTTGCAGGAATTTTCCTCTGAGGATTTTGTGGCTGCATCTTTGGATACCTCATTGGATTTTACTATATTGGCTTCTCCCTTCAAAGATCTGCATATTTCTTTCTCTAAGAAATTCCAGGCTTCTTGTGAGGATTCAATGATTTCTTCTTTCTTTTTTTTCTGAGGAGTCTTTGGCTTCTTCCCTGGAGACCTTGGTGTTTCCATGGAGACCTTATCAAACGATTTGTAGATTTTAGAGAGTGATTGGCCACTTTCAGAAGTAGTGGCGTCAGAGTAGTCCCTCCTGGAGAGAACCTGTGATGAATTGCTGTCTGTGGTAGAGGACGCAGCATTGGAATTTCCAATACTGGAGAATGAATCACTGATTTCTACTTGTGAGGATTCACTAATTTCTCCCTTTGAGAACTCACTGATTCCTTCTTCCGAGGAGTAGCTGAATTTTCTATCATAAAACACTGTTACTTTTGATTCACAGGCTTCTTGATTGGAGTATTTATTAGTGTTTGTCTCACATGCTTCTTCCTGTGACCACTTACTGATTTCTCCAAGTAAAGACGCACGGATTTCTCCCAGTGACGACTCACGGATTTCTCCCAGTGAGGTTTCACTCATTTCTCCAGTGACGACTCACGGATTTCTCCCAGTGAGGTTTCACTCATTTCTTCCTGTGAGAACTCAACAATTTCTCCCAGTGAGAAATCAATGACTACTCCCGATGAGGATTCTGTCATTTCTCCCTGCGAGGACAGACTGGTATCTTCCCATGAAGACTCAAGGTCTTTTCCGTCTGGGGACTCTGTTTTTTCCTCCTCGAAGAACTCATAGCTGACACACTGACACATTACTGAGGAATAACTGACATATTCTTGTAATAGCTTATTGAGTTCTCCTTGAGAGAATTCCCTGGTTTCTCTCTGTGAGGTCTTATAGTCATGTTCCTCTGGATAGACTTTGCCTTCTTCCATGGGGACCTTGGTGTTTTTTGCCTCATTGGCCTCCCCCTCCAAAGACGTGTTGGAGGCAAGACAGAGCTGAAAATCTGAGGTCTTACTGTCATCTTTTTGTAAGGACTCAATGATTTTTCCCTGCGGGGACTCTTGCTCTTCTTCCTCTGAGGAGACCGTGGCTTCTCCTTTCACAGATTGCGAAGCTACTTCCTCCAATAACTGGCATGTTTCATTTGTCGAAGGGTAGCATTTCTTTTTATCATATAAGAAATTGCTTTTGGATTCACAGGGTTCTCCCTTGGAGAAGTTGGTGGCTTTTCCCTCACAGGCTGCTGCATCTGAGGACTTTTGGATTTTTCCAAATGAGGATGCTTTTTTATCCAAAACTTCTGTGAATTCTCCTTTCAAGGACTGACCGGCTTTTCTTCTGTAAAAGTCAGTGTCTTTCTCTTGCGACAACTTAGTTACTTCTTTCTGTGAAGAGACATGGGTTTCTTCCTTCTTCAACAACTTTGCACCATATTTCTGAGGGTCTCTTATTTTTGACTTGGATAAGTTCTTTTCTTTCTTTCCTGATCCATTTTATCTTTTAAATCCACTTTGAAGGCCAAGTTGTTTGAACTGAAAAAGACAAAATGTTAGATGTTAATAATATACAACACTCAGAAGAATCAGCTAGTGGGACTTTGTGACACTCTTGCAAATAACATCTGGGTTCTAAATTAATCAAATATTACTTTGGAATTCATATTGTTATTTACAATAACAAAAGATGCTCCTTAATTCTTGTACAAACATGTAATAACACTGCATGTTATTGGCCCAATTAATTTTTTTCAAGTTTCAAACTTAATTTAATGCTAATGACCGGAAGGCTTTAACTGGTATAAATATAACATCAAATTAATGATACACAGTGTTCAGTTGAGTCAGCTATGTAGTGGGAGTTAGTTACACATGTGTTGTGTGGTTTGATATGTCTCATTAAATGTTTCAAAAACCTATAAGCTCACTGATATTAAATAGAAATAATGTCACTTACTAGTCTTTGCTCTCAACTGTTCTAAGGTGCCCCATTGTTATGAAGTCATGCTGCAGGGCTTCCTCAGCAGAGATTCTCAGATGTCCATCAAAGTGGAATAACTTTTTAAGGAGATCATATAAAGCCCCGCGGTCCTTCATTTCATTTTCGTCATTGGTTGGATTGGCCTGCCGTTGGAATCAGTGATTTAATACAGAGATAAACAATTATGAACACTGAAATTAATTATAACTGTTTTTAAAATGAGTGCTTACCGAAAACAATTGTTTTAGAGAATAGCTAAAACACTGAGGAACGTCATTGACATTCTTTAACTTATCTGTACCATATTCAACTGGTGTCTGAAAGAACAAATCCAACAGTTATTGAAGATACACTTTTCCTGCTCCCCCCCGCCAGCATTTTAGCAGATAGGAAAAGGATTTGAGATGTTACACCCAAATTCAAATATCCTTGGACCCTTGGAAATACCATGAGTGAGTAACATATTTATGTTACCAGTGGTTGATAAGATTAGTATCAAAGTGCAGAGAACATGTGCTCACCTTTAATCTCCATGAACAACCAGAATGGTTTTCCATCTTTACAAAATATCTACTGGTGTATCTCCCAGCATTTAATATGTAGTCTGGGGGCATACCCAGTAAGTTTATTATGTGTCTCATCTGTAAACCAAACATTCACAGTTGTTAAGATGACATGCTCTAATTGCCTATAGATATTTTTGTCAAGTATACTTGCATTTTGATATGATGAGCAATTGCGCATGGTTTGAGGGTTGAATAAAAACAAAAGGATTTGGCCGACTCCCCAAATATCAAGTGAAAAAGAGAAGGGGAGACCGAGCATAATTTCTGGAGCCCTAAAAACACAAGTCAAAATAATAAAAAAATGTTATATGTTAAAAGAATAAAGATAACTTAATAGTAATATTATTACTGCAGGAAAAATAACCTCAGTCCAGTTGCCTGCATGTTGGACCCTGTATGGGCCTCATAGATCAGACGTGCCAGTCCGAAGTCGATTAGTTTAATTTTTAATTCTGTTTCGTGCACTAACATTACGTTGTCGGGTTTTAGGTCGGTGTGCAGGATTCCAAGTTTCTTGAGGTCTGATAGAGCCATAAACAGCTGGAAGAAAATTAAAACCTTTTAAAATTGAAACTAGGCTGCTCTGTGATCAATTTATGCAAGTTGTAGAATATTACCACAGAAAGGTTTGCTAAATAATAGTTTACCTGCTTTGCAATCGGTCGAATTTCAGACAAACCAAATGGTTTGCGTTTTCTTAATTTAATAGCTTTATGTAAGTCAAGGCTCAGCATCTCATACACCAGGCAGAGCTGACTGTTATGTTGAAAATGGTCCAACAGCTTCACAAAGTGTGCATGACTCTCACGGAGACTGGAATGGATGCATTGTAATATATTTTTCTGTGAAGGACAGACATGACTACAGTGAGGTAGGAATGGCCAGTTTTAGAAAATAATCACATTAAATGTAAAAAAAAAATTACCTCTCTTTGGCCACTTTTGAGGTACTTGGCATCCTTGATAAACTTGAGCGCCACAGTCCCTTTTGTATTTATGTCTTGGCACCTGGCTACTTGACCAAATGTTCCTTCACCTATAATCTCCTGGACAACGAAGGTTGACTTCCCGCTGTGAATAACATCACCAGCACTTACTGTAAAGAGACAAACACCATGGAGGGAAACCATTTAGTCAACATGAAGACGTCATAACCACAATTGAAGCATTATCTGTGTCCTTCTAATAACGGCAAGATGTAGCCGTCCAATCTTGGGATCTATATATGTACTCATAGCTTATTTACAAATAGCATACAAGTGCTGGAATTGGGACCTGATCTACGATGCCAATAAAACCTACAACACTTATCGTGTGCAGTACAGTACAATATTCCTGTTGGGAAATTCAGCAGTGACTCTGCTGCTGTGCCAACTGTGACCTCATGTGACCTCCTAAAGACAGGTTTTACATTCTAAATACAGTTTGAAATCTTACCTTTATTTATTGATGATGGCATGATTTCTGAAATGAAAATTCAATTTGGTTAATATGTTGGGAATTGTAACAATTTATTAGTAATGTAATCTCGTCAAGAAGCTGCCGACACAACGGGGCAGCCGGAGTACTGCCGTGGCTGGTGTACCACCAAAAAGGCAACGAGGCAAGACCAACTCTAACACTAGATAATAACTACCACATCAAAATGCCATGCCATCAAAATGTCAGGTTGTTGCACTTACGATCATTTGAACAGGTCACCATTTGTTAAGGTAAGTTTCTTAAAGTACATAAACATCGAGAGCTGTCATGCTAGGATATCTTGTCAAGTTCCCACCAGCCACCATACTTTTATTGCAGCACTGTACATGCAGATTTTTGGTACAGTATTGGATGTTTCCTCAGTCAGATCCAATCTAATGCATTAAAAGGGTCGGTTATTGTTGCATTAATACAATTGACAATGCTTACTTTAATTCAGAAGATCCATATACTTTTTGTGTACATATATCTAATATGATAATATTTCAAGTGATTGACTGGGTTTGATGCAAAGGGTTGCCTTTTATCTTCAAAGTATAAGTGGAGTTAATTACACAAGTAAAAAAATTACGAATGCCAAGGCTAAGGGGTCATGGACAAACCTTTTTAGTGGGTGCCAGACTGAAAAAATGTTAAGTCTTCAAGAGATTAGTTTTATTTCACAAATTGCTTGAAAGGACTAGGCATTACAGGCTCTAAAAAAATGAATGAGCACTTGCCTTGAGTGGGTTGTGGTATATGAGGACCACATAGCGATGTTTTTGCCCATGCAGCACATCTTCAGTTGTGCACCCAAGCTTCATTGGCTGCTTTGGCCATTTATCACAAGACAGACTTACCTGGGGCAGGTTTACCACAGGCTGATCTCATTTGGGTGTGAATAAGTGGTCAGTTACTCCCCATGCCTTCACAGGCCCAGCTAGAGACTGTACTTTTTTGTCACTGTCTGCTGTAGTGCTGAGGTGGAAAATTCCACTCACTCTGCCACGCCCCTCCTCCACACCCATCTGATCAGCTTTCATCATTTTCACCTGGTGCTCCCTCTTAGGCCTGTTTTAGCCAGTGCTGGACATTCATGCCATGCCAAATTGTTATTGCTCCATGCCTGACTTTCCAGCACATAGTTTTATTGGACTTATTGGTTTGACCCTGCCTGTCTTGGACCTTTCCTTTTCCTCTGCCCTGGTAAATATGACAACCTTCTGTTCCCGACCAAGAGTTTTGCTGTGTGTTTATTCGGACTGTTGCCCACCAGGGACTCTGGTGTGTTCTCTCCATTCTGGCGAGGCCCGTGATTATTTGTGTGCTGTTACCTTCAAGTATTCAATAAAGCCGTTTATTAAAACTATCCGGAACTGCCATGTTGCAAGTGGATCCCAACACATCCATGTCACTTTTTACCTACTGCAGAGAGATCTTTGATGGTCTTCCTCTGGGTTTGCCATCTGGCTGTCAGGTTCCCAGTTTCTGGGAACTCTTTTGCAGGGTTTCTCCTGTGGGGGGCGACCCCCGCGGAGGCGCCGAGAGTCGCGTCACAGCTCGTCACTGCTGCACCACGGGAGCCCCACGTTCCTGTCCCGGAGCGATATTCCGGAGAGGCAGGTGCGTGTCCCTCATTCTTGCTCCAGTGCTCGCTGTTTTTTTTTTACCTCCAACCCCTCACATACCCCAGCGACAGGGCAAAGATTGCCTTCATGGTGAACGTACTCTCTGGGAGAGCGGCGCAATGGGCCACAGCCGTGTTGGAGAACCAGACCCCCGCGTCCTCTAGTTTTCCGGTTTTTACGGCTGAATTAAGATGTGTTTTTGATCATCCTGTTCAGAGCAGCGAAGCATTCTCCCAGTTTTTGTCCCTGCGCCAGGGTCCCAGCTCTGTCGCTGACTACTCAATTCGTTTCTGTATCCTTGCTGCCCGAAGCGGCTGGAACGACGCGGCGCTTCAGGGAGTTTTTACACAGGGGCTTTCCGACGATCTGAAGGACGAGTTAGCAGTGAGGGAGCAGCCGGAGACCTTGGAGGCGCTCATCGGTCTGGCTACTCGATTGGACAATCAACTTCGGGAGCGACGCCGGCAGAGGATGAGCGAGCGGACGGTGAGAGCTTCTGGGAGGTTCTCCAGGCCGAGGGAGACCACCGGGGACTCGTCAGCCTTCGTCCCTGTCCCAGCGCCTGAGGTTTCAACCTGCGAGCCAATGCAGTTGGGTCGAACACATCTAACCCAGTCGGAACGTCGGCGCCGGCGCTCAGCTGGGTTGTGCGCCTATTGTGGCCACGCAGGCCACCTCCTCGACGACTGCCCGGTGCGGCCAAAAGATTAAGCTCGTCAACACCGGCAGGAGTGCTGGCGAGCGGATCCTCCTCCTGCTCACCCCCCGTCCGTCTAACCCTCTCCGGCACGCTCCTTTGGGGGCAGGAGTTGGTGCCAACTACCTTCCTGGTGGATTCGGGTGCAGACGGCAACTTCATTAGCCAGGACCTGGCCCGGCAGGTTCGCCTTCCCCTCGAGACGCTGCCCGAACCGAAGACCATTCTGGGTCTCGACGGAGAAGTCCTGGCTAGGATTACCCACCGGACCCAGGCAATCACCCTCATCATCTCAGGAAAACATCGGGAACGGATCCACTTCTTCCTCATCATCCCCTGGAGTTCTCGGGTCCCCATGGCTGGCCCTACACAACCCTCAGTTCGACGGGCCAACCGGGAGGCTGGTGAGCTGGAGCGTTAACTGCCACACCAACTGTTTGCGTTCGGCGGTCACCTCCTCATCAGGGACCTCGGCACCCGCCCAGGAGATTCCCGATCTGTCCCAGGTTCCAAGGGAGTACCATGACCTAGGCAAGGTCTTCTGCAAGCAGCGGGCGCTCTCCCTTCCACCCCATCGGCCGTATGACTGTGCCATCGGTCTCCTCCCCGGGGCCACGTTACCGTCGAGCCGACTCTACAACCTCTCCATGGCGGAACGGGAGGCGATGGAGAATTATATTGGAGAGTCACTAGCTTCTGGCCTGATCCGGCCCTCCTCTTCTCCAGTTGGTGCTGGTTTTTTCTTCGTGCAGAAGAAGGATGGAACCCTGCTCCCCTGCATTGATTATCGGTCCCTGAATGAAATCGCAATCAAGAATAAGTATCCCCTGCCCCTCCTCGACGCGGCCTTCGCTCCTCTACACCGGGCCCAGGTTTTTTCTAAATTAGACCTTCGGAGCGCATACCATCTTGTGCGGATTCGAGAGGGGGACGAGTGGAAAACTGCCTTCAACACCGCTTTGGGCCATTTTGAGTATCTTGTGATGCCGTTTGGACTCACCAACGCCCCCGCCGTGTTTCAGGCCCTTATCAACTACGTGCTCCGGGACATTTTGAATAAATTCATCTTTGTGTACCTAGATGACATCTTGATCTTTTCCGAGTCTGAGGAGGAGCACGTCCAGCATGTCCGGCTCGTTCTCCAACGGCTCCTGGAGAACCGACTTTTTGTTAAAGCTGAGAAATGCGAATTCCACACCACCTCCATCTCTTTCCTGGGCTTCGTGGTGGCGCGGGGACAGGTTTCACCAGACCCGGCCAAGGTGAGGGCGGTAATGGAATGGCCAACTCCTTCCTCCCGTAGGCAGTTTCACCAGTTCCTGGGCTTCGCTAATTTCTACCGTCGCTTCATCCGCGACTACAGCAAGGTGGCCGCCCCGCTCACCAGGCTCACTTCCACCCTACTAAGCTTCCGCTGGACTCCCGAGGCCGAAACTGCTTTCAACAGACTGAAGGGCCTGTTCTCGTCGTCGCCCATTCTCACTCACCCCGACCCCAGTCGGCAGTTCGTGGTTGAGGTGGACGCTTCAGATGTGGGAGTTGGGGCCGTCCTGTCCCAAAGGAGCGGGGAGGACCAGAAGCTCCATCCGTGTGCCTTTTTTAGTCACCGGCTCTCACCCGCAGAACGGAATTATGACGTGAGAAATAAGGAGCTTCTGGCCGTGGTCCTGGCACTCCAGGAGTGGAGGCATTGGCTGGAGGGCGCCACCCAGCCATTTATCGTATGGACAGACAACAAAAACCTCACATACCTCCGGAACGCCAAGAGGCTTAATTCCCGGCAGGGTCGGTGGGCTCTATTCTTAGGGAGGTTTCGGTTCACTCTTAGTTACCGTCCTGGATCGCGTAACCTGAAACCCGACGCCCTGTCCCGTCAGTTCGCCTCCGAGCCTGGGGAGATGGACCCGGACCCCATATTACCCCTCTCCTGCGTCCTGGGGGCTGCATCCTGGCAGGTGGAGGAGAGGGTCCGCGAAGCCCAGCAATCTGCCCCGGATCCTGGGGGATGTCCTCCAAACCAGTTGTTCGTCCCAGTGGCAGTGCACTCAGAGGTGCTGCACTGGGCCCATTCGTCGAGATTAACCTGTCATCCAGGAGTCAACTGCTCGTTACACTTCCTCCGGCAGCGTTTCTGGTGGCCCTCCATGGCCCGGGACACCAAGGACTACATAGCTGCCTGCCCGGTGTGTTCTAGGGGGAAGGCCTCCCATCAGCCACCGGCAGGACTCCTTCAGCCCCTGGAGATTCCTCGACGACCGTGGTCACATATAGCAGTGGACTTCATCACCGGCCTCCCTCCTTCCCAGGGTCATGAAGTCGTTCTCACTGTGGTCGATCGTTTCTCTAAGTCGGCCCACTTTATTCCCCTACCCAAGCTCCCGTCGGCAGCTGAGACTGGAGAGCTCCTGGTCCAGCATGTGTTCCGCCTCCACGGATTACCTACTGACATAGTTTCGGATCGGGGTCCACAGATCTGCTCACAGGTTCGAATGTCCTTTCGCGCTGGGAGCCTCGGTCAGTCTTACGTCGGGGTACCACCCACAGGCCAACGGGCAGGCCGAGAGAACCAACCAGAGCCTGGAGGACGCCCTAAGGTGTGTGGCAGCCCAAGACCCATCCTCCTGGAGCACCTACCTGCCATGGGTGGAGTACGCCCACAACTCCTTGGTTTCTGCCACCACTGGTCTGTCTCCCTTCATGGCTTCCCTGGGCTACCAGCCTCCATTGTTTGAGCGGCAGGAGGAGGAGGAGGTTGCTGTACCGTCAGCGCAGGCCAATATTCGCCGTTGCAGGAGGGTATGGAGGCAGGTCCGTTCGACTCTACTGCGGACTTCTCGTCGATTCCAACTGCAGGCCAATCGACACCGGACGCCAGACCTTCTGACCTGGTTGATAGGAGGGGATCAACCAGGTCAGAAGGTCTGGTTGTCCACCAAGGACCTTCCACTCCAGGTCGAGTCTCGGAAGCTGGCTCCTCGCTTCGTGGGTCCCTTTGAGGTGGATCGGAGGGTGAACCCCGCAGCCGTCCGCCTGAAGCTTCCCCCAGCGTCGAGGATACACCCCACCTTCCATGTTTCCAAGGTAAAGCCCGTTGCAGAGTCGGATCTGGTTCCCCAGTCTGACCCTCCACCTCCTCCTCGCATTGTGGACGGAGGCCCTGCCTATACGGTCCGGAGTATCCTGGACGTCCGCCGACGAGGCCGTGGCTTCCAGTTCCTAGTCGACTGGGAGGGGTATGGTCCGGAGGAGCGATCGTGGGTTCCCCGCCAGTTCATCTTGGATACCAGCCTCCTCCGCGATTTCTACCATGCCCACCCGGAGAAGCCTGGAAGGACGCCTGGAGGCGTCCGTTGAGGGGGGCGTAATGTCAGGTTCCCAGTTTCTGGGAACTCTTTTGCAGGGTTTCTCCTACGGGGGGTGTGGTGGAGCCATGCCTCAGCCGCAGGTGCTGCCGGGGACTGGTGCACCTGCAGACTATTGGTAATCAAGCCACCTATTTATGGACTGTTCTCACGGTTGGCCAGCGTTGGCGTGTTTTGTCCGTTTCGGAATACCCCGGCTATACCCTCCTGGACTTTCGTGAGACTTTTTCCTTCGTGGATAACTTTTGAACCCGTTTATCGGATTATTGTTTTGTCTTTATCCTTCATGGACTGCTTTCGACCCCGCTCGGGATTTTTGTCGTAAGTTTACATTCCCTGTTTTGATTAAGAACCGAGTCGTGGTCTCCACGTCTTTTTTTGAGTTGCACGTTCTATAAACTTTAATAAAGCTTCTCGGAACGATACGCCACTGTGTCCTGCCTGCTTTCGGGTCCTGATACAACCGCTCGTAACACTGGCGTCTTGCTCCGTAGGAAGCCTAGTTGTGGAGCAAACAATGAAGCCCACACGAAGCAAAAGGAATTGATCCAGAGAACCAAAGGTGGGTATTAGCTGGTGCCTGCGATTTCTATCGGGAAAGTGAATATCTCCCTTAGGTCCACATGCATTTCCCAATCCTTCACTATATTTAGTGAACTAGAGTCAAACAGCTTAGTTGCAGCCCTTATGTATTTGAATACTTGTTTGTGACTCTAGGCATATTTTCTGTGGATCAACTACTTCTTGCAGATGTGTTTGGGGTTTGCCGGGGCTGTACACAAGGGACAGGCTGGGTCCTCTCCAAGTCAGAGATGGTTGTTGAAGGAAGCACATCATATTTAACTTTCACGTGCCGCATCACAGTCCAGGTGATTTTCCTCATCTTGATGCCATTCCACCTCATCCACTGGCCTTGCTGCAGTTAGGATATTGGCCTTGCTGCAGTTAGGATATTGCTCTGACACACATGCCTGTTCCTTCCAACCAACCAACCAACCTACCTACCTACCTACCTACCTACCTCCCTCCCTCCCTCATGTAGGGGGACCCTCCTGCTGATGGAGGGGCTGGGTAGAGAGAGGAGAAGGGGGGAGGACAGGTAGAGGATAGAATAGGTAGGAGAGGAGAGGCATAGATAATAGAAAATACATTTAGTAATACATTATATTAAGTTAAGGAAGCTGCCGGAAGAGTCAAGTTGAGTGGGTCAGCGGCCTCAGAGGTCAGTATGCAGCTCTGAAGGCGGCGATACTTGTAGATGAATACAGAAGGGGGGGGGGCAGAAAAACTACACAAGAAATAGCATCACGAGTCTACTTGAGGAGGAGGAGAGGAGAGGAGAGGAGAGGAAACCATGACTCAGTGGGGTGACAGAGGCCTGGGGGGGGGGGGTAGCTAAATGCTGGTAGCTAAATGCTCGCCCCCCCATTCTACACCTAGAGACTCTGGGAACCACAAGTAGACCAGCATTCTGAGAGCGGAGCGGTCTATTGGGCTGGTAAGGTGGCACTAGCTCCTCCAGATAGGATAGAGCTAGGCCTCTGAGGACCTTGTAGGTCAGAAGAAGGGTTTTAAAAATTATTCTAAATTTAATGGGCAGCCAATGAAGAGACGCCAGTACAGGAGTTATGTGATCTCTTTTGAGATACCTGTCAGATCTCTGGCTGCAGCATTTTGGTTCACCTGGAGGCTTCTTAAAGAGTTGTTTACAATAATCCAGCCTGGAACTAACAAATGCTGGACTAACGTTTTGGCATCATGCCGCGTCAGTAGTTTCTTAATCCTTGTGATGATCCTCAGGTGAAAAATGGCACTGCTAGAGACTGTGTTAATGTGTGGTTTGAAGGAGGGATTTTGATCAAAAGTTACTACAAGATTCCTGACACAGAGAGACTAGATGTTAATGAGATACCATCTGGAGTGATAATGGGATCTAATCTATCCCTGAGAGGTTCAGGACCAAACACCATGACCTCAGTTTTTCCTGAGTTAAGGAGGAGGAAATTTGAAGACATCCAGGACTTTGTCTTTAAGACAGGTCTGAAACTTCACTAACTTCTCTGTCTCCTCTGGTTTCATGGATAAATAAAGCTGAGTGTCATCAGCATAACAATGAACATTTATCCCATGCTGCCGAATAATGTTTCGAGCAGCTGACAAATCCGCAGCAACTGTGCAATGCTATCATGACATTTTGGACCAAAATCTGTTGAACATATTCCATGAAAAAATAAGGCAGTTATGAATGCAAGTGGGTGCAATCCTTCACTAACATGTTGTGCTTAATAAAGTGGCCCGTGAGTGTATGAGTACAATTCAAAAATTCATATTTTCCATTTACATTGTTTAGACAACAAAGGTTTTACTAACTATACTCACTATACATGAAAGCTTTTAGTAGCTGCAGATGAGAAATGTTAAAGTCATTTTCACTGTTTTGATGTGGACGCATTAGTCTCATATTCTCATTATATCTCATTATATGTTCTAAAAGTTTCATAAGTTGACCTGAATGCAGGGCTATTGAAGGTGAAATTATGCGATAGCATGCATGTAATATACTGTATGTAACCCATTAAATTTGACTTCCTATTGATTATCAAAGTGCAGGCCTGAAGACTAAGCAATACTGGATGAGTATCAAAGGCACATAGCCAGAGCCTGCTCTCATTAAAGTGGCAGACATCCAACAGAAGTTCTCAAGCATGAAGAGCCGTGCAGCACCCGGTCCTGACATGATCCACACCGACTGACAGCTCCAATATCCTAGATGCAAATGAAGGGGACCAACCTCAGGTCGTCAACAGTGGCAAATCCTTACGAATAAAAGTCATACATGATCAACAGAAAGTTTCGGACTCTGTAATTTTATTTAAACAACTTGAATGTGTTAGGGGTCCCAAGTGTTTTCCCTCTCCCCCTCCCCATTTCTGTCTTGTCTGTTTCTCTTCTCTGTCTATTCTCCGGCTGTGCGGAGCTGCTTCCAGACTCTCCCCCATCAGACGATCAACGCACACCTGAAACCGATCTCCAGCCAATCACCCACACCTGCCTTTTCGCTTAAAAAGCCTGGTCAACTCCCCAATCATTGCCAATTTGCTGTTAAACCCCCGTGGTACAGCCTGGCTCCTAAAACTCTGTATGCAATTTGGTTTGTTGTTCGTGTTTCCAGTTTGGAACTGATTGTTAGTCACTCCCGCAGATCACCTTTCGGACGCTTCTTCACACTGCCCATCTTGCTCCAGCTTGACTGTGTTTGTCTGCCTCCAGCACCACTTGGTTTTGCCCTGAACCAATTTTTCATTAAATCTTATTTCCAACCTCACCGCAATGTGTCTGCAGTGCCTAACATAGTATTATTACTTGTGATCATGGATGATTATTCCTAACAAAAACGTAATGTATTTAAAACAGGAAATTCCTATATTTCGAATGTTTGATTCAACAGAGCTCTCTTTGTGATTTCACATGATTTCAAGTTTTCCAAAGGTTTCAAGAGAGTCTTATATTAAAGTCACAGCTAAGGTAAAAAAAATGAATTAAAAAAAATAATCAAATTTTCAAAACAAATTGTGCAAAACATTTTATTTGAACAAAAATACATCAAAAATGCTTCGTGCCACAAACTCCAAAATACAAAACAGCTGCTCACTGCTTTCCCCAAGAAAGAGAGATAAAAAAAGGAAGCTTTTCATGAGGATGAGCTTCTTCACTGCTACTGAATAGTTCTGAATACAGAACATTGCAGGCTAAATTCAGTACTTCACCTGTGCTATCAAAAAAATTGGTGAAATCAATGTTCAAGAAGGCTGCAGATTTATTTATTTATTCAGTCCTCTTGGTAAAGCTGCACGAACAGAAGGCACTCTTCATCTGTCTGGAGACCTTATTAAACCATTTGCAGAGGTTACACCAAACCATGCCTATTCTTTTTGAGAGTGATTGGCCGCTTTCAGAAGTAGCGGTTTCAGAGTGGTCCCTCCTGGAGAGAACCTCTGATGAATGGCTGTCTTTGTCAGAAGACGTAGCGTCGGAATTTCCAATACTGGAGAGTGTTTCTCCTTCAGATGATAAGATGGCATTTCCCAAAGAGGTATCTCCATCAGAATTATCACTGGGAAAATCTTGAGAGGACTCATCGTTTACTCCATGTGAGGAATCACTGATTTCGCCCAGTGAGGACTTGCAGGCATTTTCCTCCGAGGATTTTGTGGCTGCATCTTTGGATACCCCATTGGATTTTGCTACATTGGCTTCCCCCTTCAAAGATCTGCTTATTTCTTTCTCTGAGAAATTACAGGTATCTTCTTGTAAGGATTCAATGATTTCATCTTTCTTTTTTCTCTGATGAGTCTTTGGCTTCTTCCATGGAGACCTTGGTGTTTCCATGGAGACCTTTTTAAACCATTTGCAGATGTTACACCAAACCATGCCTATTCTTTTTGAGAGTGATTGGCCACTCTCAGAAGTAGTGGTGTCAGAGTGGTCCCTCCTGGAGAGAACCTCTGATGAATGGCTGTCTTTGTCAGAGGACGTAGCATCGGAATTTCCAATAGTGGAGAGTGTTTCTCCCTCAGATGATAAGATGGAATTTCCCAAAGAGGCATCTCCATCAGAATTATCACTGGGAAAATCTTGAGAGGCCTCACCATTTAATCTGTTTGAGGACTCACTGATTTCGCCCAGTGAGGACTTGCAGGCATTTTCCTCTGAGGATTTTGCAGCCGAGGACATAGCATCGGAATTTCCAATACTGGAGAGTGTTTCTCCCTCAGATGATAAGATGGAATTTCCCAAAGAGGTATCTCCATCAGAATTATCACTGGGAAAACCTTGAGAGGACTCACTATTTACTCCGTGTGAGGACTCACTGATTTCGCCCAGTGAGGACTTGCAGGAATTTTCCTCTGAGGATTTTGTGGCTGCATCTTTGGATACCTCATTGGATTTTACTATATTGGCTTCTCCCTTCAAAGATCTGCATATTTCTTTCTCTAAGAAATTCCAGGCTTCTTGTGAGGATTCAATGATTTCTTCTTTCTTTTTTTTCTGAGGAGTCTTTGGCTTCTTCCCTGGAGACCTTGGTGTTTCCATGGAGACCTTATCAAACGATTTGTAGATTTTAGAGAGTGATTGGCCACTTTCAGAAGTAGTGGCGTCAGAGTAGTCCCTCCTGGAGAGAACCTGTGATGAATTGCTGTCTGTGGTAGAGGACGCAGCATTGGAATTTCCAATACTGGAGAATGAATCACTGATTTCTACTTGTGAGGATTCACTAATTTCTCCCTTTGAGAACTCACTGATTCCTTCTTCCGAGGAGTAGCTGAATTTTCTATCATAAAACACTGTTACTTTTGATTCACAGGCTTCTTGATTGGAGTATTTATTAGTGTTTGTCTCACATGCTTCTTCCTGTGACCACTTACTGATTTCTCCAAGTAAAGACGCACGGATTTCTCCCAGTGACGACTCACGGATTTCTCCCAGTGAGGTTTCACTCATTTCTCCCAGTGACGACTCACGGATTTCTCCCAGTGAGGTTTCACTCATTTCTTCCTGTGAGAACTCAACAATTTCTCCCAGTGAGAAATCAATGACTACTCCCGATGAGGATTCTGTCATTTCTCCCTGCGAGGACAGACTGGTATCTTCCCATGAAGACTCAAGGTCTTTTCCGTCTGGGGACTCTGTTTTTTCCTCCTCGAAGAACTCATAGCTGACACACTGACACATTACTGAGGAATAACTGACATATTCTTGTAATAGCTTATTGAGTTCTCCTTGAGAGAATTCCCTGGTTTCTCTCTGTGAGGTCTTATAGTCATGTTCCTCTGGATAGACTTTGCCTTCTTCCATGGGGACCTTGGTGTTTTTTGCCTCATTGGCCTCCCCCTCCAAAGACGTGTTGGAGGCAAGACAGAGCTGAAAATCTGAGGTCTTACTGTCATCTTTTTGTAAGGACTCAATGATTTTTCCCTGCGGGGACTCTTGCTCTTCTTCCTCTGAGGAGACCGTGGCTTCTCCTTTCACAGATTGCGAAGCTACTTCCTCCAATAACTGGCATGTTTCATTTGTCGAAGGGTAGCATTTCTTTTTATCATATAAGAAATTGCTTTTGGATTCACAGGGTTCTCCCTTGGAGAAGTTGGTGGCTTTTCCCTCACAGGCTGCTGCATCTGAGGACTTTTGGATTTTTCCAAATGAGGATGCTTTTTTATCCAAAACTTCTGTGAATTCTCCTTTCAAGGACTGACCGGCTTTTCTTCTGTAAAAGTCAGTGTCTTTCTCTTGCGACAACTTAGTTACTTCTTTCTGTGAAGAGACATGGGTTTCTTCCTTCTTCAACAACTTTGCACCATATTTCTGAGGGTCTCTTATTTTTGACTTGGATAAGTTCTTTTCTTTTCTTTCCTGATCCATTTTATCTTTTAAATCCACTTTGAAGGCCAAGTTGTTTGAACTGAAAAAGACAAAATGTTAGATGTTAATAATATACAACACTCAGAAGAATCAGCTAGTGGGACTTTGTGACACTCTTGCAAATAACATCTGGGTTCTAAATTAATCAAATATTACTTTGGAATTCATATTGTTATTTACAATAACAAAAGATGCTCCTTAATTCTTGTACAAACATGTAATAACACTGCATGTTATTGGCCCAATTCATTTTTTTCAAGTTTCAAACTTAATTTAATGCTAATGACCGGAAGGCTTTAACTGGTATAAATATAACATCAAATTAATGATACACAGTGTTCAGTTGAGTCAGCTATGTAGTGGGAGTTAGTTACACATGTGTTGTGTGGTTTGATATGTCTCATTAAATGTTTCAAAAACCTATAAGCTCACTGATATTAAATAGAAATAATGTCACTTACTAGTCTTTGCTCTCAACTGTTCTAAGGTGCCCCATTGTTATGAAGTCATGCTGCAGGGCTTCCTCAGCAGAGATTCTCAGATGTCCATCAAAGTGGAATAACTTTTTAAGGAGATCATATAAAGCCCCGCGGTCCTTCATTTCATTTTCGTCATTGGTTGGATTGGCCTGCCGTTGGAATCAGTGATTTAATACAGAGATAAACAATTATGAACACTGAAATTAATTATAACTGTTTTTTAAAATGAGTGCTTACCGAAAACAATTGTTTTAGAGAATAGCTAAAACACTGAGGAACGTCATTGACATTCTTTAACTTATCTGTACCATATTCAACTGGTGTCTGAAAGAACAAATCCAACAGTTATTGAAGATACACTTTTCCTGCTCCCCCCCGCCAGCATTTTAGCAGATAGGAAAAGGATTTGAGATGTTACACCCAAATTCAAATATCCTTGGACCCTTGGAAATACCATGAGTGAGTAACATATTTATGTTACCAGTGGTTGATAAGATTAGTATCAAAGTGCAGAGAACATGTGCTCACCTTTAATCTCCATGAACAACCAGAATGGTTTTCCATCTTTACAAAATATCTACTGGTGTATCTCCCAGCATTTAATATGTAGTCTGGGGGCATACCCAGTAAGTTTATTATGTGTCTCATCTGTAAACCAAACATTCACAGTTGTTAAGATGACATGCTCTAATTGCCTATAGATATTTTTGTCAAGTATACTTGCATTTTGATATGATGAGCAATTGCGCATGGTTTGAGGGTTGAATAAAAACAAAAGGATTTGGCCGACTCCCCAAATATCAAGTGAAAAAGAGAAGGGGAGACCGAGCATAATTTCTGGAGCCCTAAAAACACAAGTCAAAATAAAAAAAAATGTTATATGTTAAAAGAATAAAGATAACTTAATAGTAATATTATTACTGCAGGAAAAATAACCTCAGTCCAGTTGCCTGCATGTTGGACCCTGTATGGGCCTCATAGATCAGACGTGCCAGTCCGAAGTCGATTAGTTTAATTTTTAATTCTGTTTCGTGCACTAACATTACGTTGTCGGGTTTTAGGTCGGTGTGCAGGATTCCAAGTTTCTTGAGGTCTGATAGAGCCATAAACAGCTGGAAGAAAATTAAAACCTTTTAAAATTGAAACTAGGCTGCTCTGTGATCAATTTATGCAAGTTGTAGAATATTACCACAGAAAGGTTTGCTAAATAATAGTTTACCTGCTTTGCAATCGGTCGAATTTCAGACAAACCAAATGGTTTGCGTTTTCTTAATTTAATAGCTTTATGTAAGTCAAGGCTCAGCATCTCATACACCAGGCAGAGCTGACTGTTATGTTGAAAATGGTCCAACAGCTTCACAAAGTGTGCATGACTCTCACGGAGACTGGAATGGATGCATTGTAATATATTTTTCTGTGAAGGACAGACATGACTACAGTGAGGTAGGAATGGCCAGTTTTAGAAAATAATCACATTAAATGTAAAAAAAAAAATTACCTCTCTTTGGCCACTTTTGAGGTACTTGGCATCCTTGATAAACTTGAGCGCCACAGTCCCTTTTGTATTTATGTCTTGGCACCTGGCTACTTGACCAAATGTTCCTTCACCTATAATCTCCTGGACAACGAAGGTTGACTTCCCGCTGTGAATAACATCACCAGCACTTACTGTAAAGAGACAAACACCATGGAGGGAAACCATTTAGTCAACATGAAGACGTCATAACCACAATTGAAGCATTATCTGTGTCCTTCTAATAACGGCAAGATGTAGCCGTCCAATCTTGGGATCTATATATGTACTCATAGCTTATTTACAAATAGCATACAAGTGCTGGAATTGGGACCTGATCTACGATGCCAATAAAACCTACAACACTTATCGTGTGCAGTACAGTACAATATTCCTGTTGGGAAATTCAGCAGTGACTCTGCTGCTGTGCCAACTGTGACCTCATGTGACCTCCTAAAGACAGGTTTTACATTCTAAATACAGTTTGAAATCTTACCTTTATTTATTGATGATGGCATGATTTCTGAAATGAAAATTCAATTTGGTTAATATGTTGGGAATTGTAACAATTTATTAGTAATGTAATCTCGTCAAGAAGCTGCCGACACAACGGGGCAGCCGGAGTACTGCCGTGGCTGGTGTACCACCAAAAAGGCAACAAGGCAAGACCAACTCTAACACTAGATAATAACTACCACATCAAAATGCCATGCCATCAAAATGTCAGGTTGTTGCACTTACGATCATTTGAACAGGTCACCATTTGTTAAGGTAAGTTTCTTAAAGTACATAAACATCGAGAGCTGTCATGCTAGGATATCTTGTCAAGTTCCCACCAGCCACCATACTTTTATTGCAGCACTGTACATGCAGATTTTTGGTACAGTATTGGATGTTTCCTCAGTCAGATCCAATCTAATGCATTAAAAGGGTCGGTTATTGTTGCATTAATACAATTGACAATGCTTACTTTAATTCAGAAGATCCATATACTTTTTGTGTACATATATCTAATATGATAATATTTCAAGTGATTGACTGGGTTTGATGCAAAGGGTTGCCTTTTATCTTCAAAGTATAAGTGGAGTTAATTACACAAGTAAAAAAATTACGAATGCCAAGGCTAAGGGGTCATGGACAAACCTTTTTAGTGGGTGCCAGACTGAAAAAATGTTAAGTCTTCAAGAGATTAGTTTTATTTCACAAATTGCTTGAAAGGACTAGGCATTACAGGCTCTAAAAAAATGAATGAGCACTTGCCTTGAGTGGGTTGTGGTATATGAGGACCACATAGCGATGTTTTTGCCCATGCAGCACATCTTCAGTTGTGCACCCAAGCTTCATTGGCTGCTTTGGCCATTTATCACAAGACAGACTTACCTGGGGCAGGTTTACCACAGGCTGATCTCATTTGGGTGTGAATAAGTGGTCAGTTACTCCCCATGCCTTCACAGGCCCAGCTAGAGACTGTACTTTTTTGTCACTGTCTGCTGTAGTGCTGAGGTGGAAAATTCCACTCACTCTGCCACGCCCCTCCTCCACACCCATCTGATCAGCTTTCATCATTTTCACCTGGTGCTCCCTCTTAGGCCTGTTTTAGCCAGTGCTGGACATTCATGCCATGCCAAATTGTTATTGCTCCATGCCTGACTTTCCAGCACATAGTTTTATTGGACTTATTGGTTTGACCCTGCCTGTCTTGGACCTTTCCTTTTCCTCTGCCCTGGTAAATATGACAACCTTCTGTTCCCGACCAAGAGTTTTGCTGTGTGTTTATTCGGACTGTTGCCCACCAGGGACTGTGGTGTGTTCTCTCCATTCTGGCGAGGCCCGTGATTATTTGTGTGCTCTTACCTTCAAGTATTCAATAAAGCCGTTTATTAAAACTGTCCGGAACTGCCATGTTGCAAGTGGATCCCAACACATCCGTGTCACTTTTTACCTACTGCAGAGAGATCTTTGATGGTCTTCCTCTGGGTTTGCCATCTGGCGTCTTGCTCCGTAGGAAGCCTAGTTGTGGAGCAAACAATGAAGCCCACACGAAGCAAAAGGAATTGGTCCAGAGAACCACATGTGGGTATTGGTTGGTCCCTGTGATTTCTATTAAGAAAGTGAATATCTCTCTTAGGTCCACATGCATTTCCCAATCCTTCACTACATTTAGTGAACTAGAGTCAAACAGTGGAACCTTAGTCAGCCTCCCTTTCCTGCTCAAAGGGTGTCAGGGAGAGGGAAGTTTTTATAGTGTTAACTTTTACTCTCCTGAGCTTAGTTGCAGCCCCTATGTAGTTCAATACTTGTTTGTGACTCTAGGCATATTTTCTGTGGATCAACTACTCCTTGCAGATTTGTTTGGGGTTTGCCAGGGCTGTACACAAGGGACTGGCTGGGTCCTCTCCAAGTCAGAGATGGTTTGTTGAAGGAAGCACATCATGTTTAACTTTCACGTGCCACATCACAGTCCAGGTGATTTTCCTCATCTTGATGCCATTCCACCTCATCCACTGGCCTTGCTGCAGTTGGGATCTTGCTCTGATACACATGCCTGTTCCTTCTGGAGTTGCACCTCCACCACCATGCGGTGTTGTTCAGATGAAGTAGCCTTTTGCCATGTGGATGTAGATGGTCCTAACTCAGCTCATCCCATGCTGGCGGCTTCCTCATCTTCCCCGTCACCAAAGTGGCGGTGCGCCTCATATTGGGGTATGTAAACAACATGCCTTGACCTCACTGTGACCCACCTCCATGTGGTTCTTCATGTTTACTTGCAGTTCTTGTCAGCCAATTTTGTTTCAAATATAAAATATTTTAATCCTGGAATCTCACCCCATCATTTTTTCCCCCAAAGCGATAACGTGAATGATTGTGACACTTAATGATGCATCAGCTTTGCCAAACACAAGCACACCTTTTGTGCACACACCTAGCATAAACATTTTAAACTCTTCTGAACAGCAAAAAAGAGTGGAGCTCTCTCCCGATACCAATTTCACTCCCGGTGCTAAATATTTTGTCATCTTTTGTCATGTGCAGTGCATTATTTTACCACAGAATAAAAGAATGAATCAACACACTATCACAATCCATATCTTCTTTAATATTACAAACTACTGTATAATTCAAGCACCGACAGAACACTCACAACACATTGTATACATAACAATATTACATTGCTCATGTTGCTAGTAGTGTACATTCCCTGTGTTTTTTGACAAATCGCACCCTGTATATTCAGTCCTTCTGGTTGGGTTGCTATGTTTTGCTTTAACACGTTGAATGATGTTTGTTCATTTGCACAGTCCTTTTTTGATGAATGAGAACTGAACCCCCTCTTTGGCTGCTCTTTATGATAAAATCATTATGATTATTGCTGCCATGTTTTGGGTATGCCTGCATACACAGGTATCCCCATATTGGAATATTTTTGTGCGTATGGCACAAAAATATTCCAAAATGGGGATACCTGCAAAACTGACTGTCACTGCACAACATGGGACAATAAGTTCCTAACCAGTATCTGCTAACTTATACAACCTTTTGACAATATTTCATCTAACAAAGCAAACTATGCTTGTCAAATCTCAACAAAAATGTATTTTATGTCATTTGAAGTTTGTACTGAAATTGAACTATTTAATTTTAAATGTGAATGTCTTCAGCTTGTTGCGAGGACTCTATGTATTCCACTGGGCTCTCCGTGGATTTAGTATCGCTTCTGTGAGGACTCATTTTCTTCTTCCACTTAGGACTCTGTATGTTTGGCCTTATTGGCCTCCCCTTCGGTTGACGTACTGTTACTAGCAAGGCACAGAAGCTCCTCTGAGAAATTAATGTCTTTTTCTAGTAAGGTCCTGGTGATTTCTTTTTGTGAGGGCTCACAGTCTATTTCCTCTAAAGATTTTGTGAATTTTCCCTTCAAGGACATGATACTTTCTGCCTCAGAGGTCTCATTGGTTTCTGCCTCGGAGGACTCGCTGGTTTCTGCCTCGGCAGATTTGCTGGATTCTGCCTTGAACACTTTTCCCTGAAAGGATTTGATGTCTCCTTTGGTGGGCTTCTTTTTCTTCTCCAAAGTCTTTGCCTCTTTCTGAGAGGACCATCTTACTTCTGACTCAAATTAGTTATTTTCATCTCTCTTCTCATTTGAATTATCAGCTGAAACCTTTGTGAAGGCCAAATTTCATTTTTTCCACACATTTTCAAGCTGCAAAAAACACATTGTGTAAATTAAAAATGTACAATAACAAAATATGCTCCTTAATTTTTGTACAAACAAGGTTCAAACTTAATTTTAATGCTAATGACCGGAAGGCATTAACTGGTAAAAATATAACATCGAATGAATTATACACAATGCTCAGAGTCAGTTATGTAGTGGGAGTTAGTTACACATGTGCTGTGTGGTTTGATATGTCTCTTTAAATGTTTCAAAAACCTATAACCTCACTGATATTAAATAGAAATAATGTCACTTACTTGATGAACTTGACCACCACAGTCCCTTTTGTATTTATGTTTTGGCACCTGGCTACTTGACCAAATGCTCTTTCACCTATAATCTCCTGCACAACAAACCTAGACTTCCTGCTGTGTATAACATCACCATCACTTACTGTAAAGAGGCAATCAACATGAAAACATTAAATATACAGACCCATTATTTGTGTCCTTGTAATAACTGTAAGATAGAGCCTTCCAATTCCGAGATCTATATAGAAATGGCCTTAACTCATACATCGGAGGCCCAATTTGCTCAAGGCAACGCATTGTCAGTAATGCACAAACAAAGTGCATTTTTGCTGTGAGATATGCAGAGAGAAGCAGTCTGATGTAGGTGAGGGGAAAAAAGTAATCACATACACTGCCACAATGATTCACAACTGCTCTCGTATATTTGTACCTTTTGTATGATTTGTTCTTTTTTCACGACAAAGTCCCCTGCTCAATAAAGGTTTATCTTACGTATCACTCATTGAATATCTTGTTACATACACCTTTACCATATGCAGAAAAAGGTGTAAATCACAAGACATTCAATAGGTAATACGTAAGGTAACGCTGCGGGGGCTAACTAGAGCTGGATTTCTATGAAGCAATGTGACTACTGTGTAGAAAACAATTTACAGACTTGGGACCTGATATAAGATGGAAATAAAAACCAAGATTTCACAAGCACATTGCAGCAGAACATTCCTGTCTGGAAAATCAGGAGTCCCAACGAGCAAGTCCAGGCAACTGAGATGTAAATGATGCAAAAATTTAATTCAGCTCTTCAGCTCAGACTTACTTTAATACAATCACCTGACAAGAGTTTAAATCATTCTATTCCAAAGTTAATGAATGATATAAAGCCAGTCTGAAAGTGTCTATCCCAGACAGAATTAGATAGGAAGACACTACAAGAGCAACATCACTCTCACTTTAGCTGCACTTTGGTTTGTTTTTCCAATAAAGGTAAGAAAAGATCTTTAGAAGAACAGAGGGCTGCTGTGCTGCCAACTGTCATCCTCAAGACTTCTTTTACATCTAAAATGTAAAGTGTTCTTTAAAAACATGTATGAAGTAGATCTGCAGTACATCTTACCTTTATGCATTGTTGTTTTCATTGTTCCTTTCTAAAAATAAAGATCTAAATTAATTACAAAGTTTATAATTCATTTGTGGATTGTTTGTATTGAATGGCGTATTCACAATTTTTTGATGAAAACTCTGGAACAATAAATGTGAACTAAATTATTTAACAAAACAACCTGAATCGCAAATAAATCCATAAAAATAAATCCAAAAATGTAAAATATTGTGATAATATTCTCTTGGTATCTGCTGATTTTTTTGTTTAGTGGCATATTGCAGTTATGGTAAACATTTTTTAATGTATGACTTTGATTTAATTGATTTAAATGGTCCCATTTATTTAAAAAAAAAAAGTCATTTAACATCAAAGTCCTAATTTATCATCCTATATGGTTTCAACCAGCGATTATCGAACAGAAAACATTTTTTGTTTCTTACTTGTCAACAGTGCATTAATTCATGCTAAACTTTTCTTTTATGACAGTTAGGATTATCATTTGCTTCTATTTGCCATATGCAAATGAAATATAAGCGAGATCATTTTTTAGACTTTTTTTATTCAACTTCAGAAGTGTACATACATTTCCATTGCCATTTTCCATTTCTTGCTCACACACACCTGTGCCCATATATTTTCTATGGAACTGAGATCAGAGCAATTGCAACTCTACAACAATGACTTTTTAAAAGAATGTTCTGGGTTTGACTCAGGTTTGGGTATTTCATCAAGGAATCAGTGTGTTCTCCTTGGGCATGTGAGGGGTCTTACATGAGTCAAACCTTCCAATGGTCGTTGGCTTTGAGGCTCATCAAAATAGAAAATGAAAACATTTCTCTTTTTTTACCAAAGTCTATAGCATATTAATAGACCTATAGTTGTCCCTGCTTAATTATCTAAATGAAAGCAATGTATATAGATAAAGAAGTGGTAGAACTAAATTCAAACTGTAATAAAGGCACCTTTACATAGAATTTGTGATATAAATCAAATCCATAAACACCACAAAAGGGTTAAAAGTTAGGGAAGTGGCTGAAATAGTCAGCAGAATGTAAAAAGGATGCAAAGTCTCCCTGTCCTGTGGGACTAAATAAGAAAAGGCAGCTGCAAAAAATCGAACAGGAAACAATGTTTGGTTAGAAAGTTTAGGTAAACCGTTTTCACCACACAGGCACAAGCATGGAACTCAGAACAAAACCAGTGGAAGAAGTGAAGAACAACAAAACAATGGAACGTTGTGTGGAACTTATCACAATAAATTATTGAAAATAAAATATCGAGCAACCCTGGAAGTTTCCTCCTGCCCTCTATTGCTATGAAATGCTACCAATTCTAGTCATCTTCTTTAGCCGTCTCTGGGCTCTCAATCTGGACATCCTCAAAGCAGCGCCTGAAGAAGCTCAGGACAGAGTTTAACATGAAGAGTTGACTGTTGGAGGAGGCAATATTGTGCCCTTCATCTGGGAAGATCTAGACAGAAAATATACAATCAAGTGTTTTATCAATCATTTTAAATGTTATATTGTAAAAGACAAAATCTACAAGACTTAAGTCTCACACAAACATATAGTCATTAATTTTGAGATTTGTCTCTGCAGCATGTTGGCTGTTGTATCCAAAAGAGGACTGTCATAGAAAAATAAATATTAAAGTTGCAGTTGGTGGGAACATTGTTTGCCTGGGGGACTAAGACACAAGAGTAACATTAAATGTGGAAAGGCTTGTATGCCATGTCCCTCAAGATTATGGAGAACACATCAGGGTCTTATCTTGTAGGATAGAAAATGCAAAATTGCTGCAGTCACCTGGAGAGTGTAATTAAGGTTTGACCCAGACAACAGTCTGATTAGCTCAGCAGAATGCTGGAAATGAACAGAGGCTGAAAGAGAAAAAGAAAAACTCTTAATGAACAGACTTCACAAAGATAAAACAACTGCATTCCAATGTCACATCAGATTAATTCATAACATAAATATGAATGTCCCTAAAAAGCCTCAAATCCTAATGCCAAAAATACCCCAAACTTTTTTGGCATCCAAAGTCCAAAGAATGAATGCCCACTCCTGTTGATTGCTTGGATTAGGTGGGTTTTTAATAAAATGCCAATTTGCATATAGTAAGTATAGTAATATAACTTACTGTAGCACAATCACATGTTTGTTGTCAGTTGGTCACCTTTGTCTTCAACCTCATATTTAGAATGACTAAAAAGCAAGATGGTGGAATGATGTCATGTCACCTGTTAAAACTAGAGGATCCTCAACAACTGATAAACATCTAAGCACGCGGTGTTGTCAGCACATTAAGAAACAGCTCCTTCATACAGACCCAGTTGAAACTTATTCTAAAAGTTTTTTCCATCTCAGTGTGATTACTGAGCTTATTTCATTGTCATAGATATAGGTTTATATTGGCGTATAGCTCAAGGCAAAAGAGTTGAAAAGTCACTACATAGGTATTGCTGAGGCACCCTCAGAGCCCACCTTCTGATGCTCTGAGTGCTGCTTCTTCTGTGATGTGTTTGGACTCACCGTCTGCTGTGTTGTGGATGATGAGGAAGTTCAGTGGACTCTGAGCTATGTTGTGCAGCAGAGTGGATATCTGTATAAAAAAAAGCAACAAAATAACAAAAAGAAAGAAAAGATATTGCATTTACATGAAAACCTCAACCAGAAGGCCATGGGGGAACAGTTTGATTGAAATGGTTAAAGTTGCCCTAAATCCGACCTAATCTTTGGGGCCACAAAGATGTTTAGATCTGAAAAGCAGCATTTTAATTTGTTTTTTAACCTAATTATGCCATGGCTTCCAAGACATGAAGGCACTAAAGAGTTGGACACAATGACTTTTGCCTTCTGTGACATTAAATACCATGTACCAACATCCTATTTTTAATATCATTTAATGAAAATTTCACGAAATTTCATTTAATTAGGCCGGTTTCACATCACACTATCCAATTTTGAACATGTGAGCAGTTGCTGTTTCACATGTCTTACTTGGTATTTGTGATCTTCTTTTCCTGGGTAGCCAAAGTATTTTTCAGACTGAGCAGATCCTAAAAGGAGTAGAGTCAGTTGGTAATGCTAATAACATTCATTTACATGACAACATCTAAGCAGTAATGGGACAAACACAAATCATGTACAGGACAGTGGATGTTTTATCCTACCATAAAGTTTCCAGTTGGTAATTGGTGCAACCGCAATGCCACATCTGAACATAGAGCTGTGAGAGAGGAGAAGAAGGGAGGAAACAAATCCTCCATAGGCCTGGAAGGGAGAGGTTTTATTGCTAAATATGTTGTCACTCTAAATATTTTTTGTACATCAATACGCTACCTTCCCATAAACTCCAATTCTATTGTGGTCAACATAAGGTAGCTGAAGCAGGTATCTGAAAAGTCAAACAACAGAAAACTGAAGTCAAGCAATTCAATAACCAAGTTAAACATTTAGGTAAAATTATATTAACAAGTTTATTTTGAGTAAATCTAATGGTTAAACAACCAAATATTTAAGTGGAGTATCAAAATTCAAAAAGTAAAAATCTGGTCAAATCAGGTTTAAGAAAGTAGCCTTTAAAATCTGCCCAAAAATTCTCTATAAATAGTTTCTTAGTGAACTGTCACCTTATCATGGTGCCCTCATGATCCTAGGTACCCCACGTAGGGTCTCCCATTGCAAACTGTGTCTGATTAAAGGGCCAGTAAAATTGCAGGCCAGGCCAAAAGCAGAGAATTGGGTCCATTTTCCAGCAGGTGGACCAGCCAGGGAAAGACAAATCATGGTCCAATGCATTGTAGATTTGGTGGTAGGCTAAAGGAAGGGGATGACGAAACTGACTATTGGAACATGGACTGTCACCTTTCTGGTGGGAAAGAGCCAGAGCTAAAGCAATTCTATCTACATATAGTTGGCCTTGCCAAAAAAAATTGCACTATTTGTGGAACCAACGTCCTCAAGAGGGGTTGGACTGCCAGTATGTTGAAGTTAATTTTGGTGGGTGAAAGGGTATGAAACAGTAGTTTTCCTGCACCTTTGGGTTAGAGAACAGGTCCTGACTGTCTTTGCATATGCACCAAACAACAGAGTACCCACTCTTTTTGGAGTTCCTGGGAAGGGTATTAGAGAGTATATTTTGGGGACTTCGTCATTCTGCTGGCGGATTTCAAGGCTCACTTGGACGATGAATGCTTGACCTGTATGGGGATGATTCGGAGGAAATGCCTGCCTGAGCCTGTCAACCAAGTCAGAATTCAGACACTGAGTCAGTCTGTTGTCTGTTTTGGTGAAGAGAAAGCTGAGCTGGAACACAAAGCCTTAGAGATAGTATGAGGAGCTCAGACGTCTGGATGGAGCTCAAAGTAGAGCTGCTACTCCTCCGTGTTGAGAGGACCCAGTTGAGGCAGTTAGGGTATCTGGCCAAAATCCCTCCTGGACTCCTCCCTGAGGAAGCATTTCAGGCATGTCCATTAGGAAGGAGACCCCAGTGCAGATCTAGAACACGCTGGAGAGATGATTTATTTCTGGGGAATGCCTTGGGATTCCCTACAAGGAACCTCCAAAGAGCAGAAGGCAGATGGACAGTCATGATGGCTTCAAACAGTGGCTTGAAAAGGAGATCCCACCTGATCTGTGGAACTTTTTACTTAAATGAAACAATAGAGCTTCAGGTTTTGCAGGGGCATCAAATGGCGGCCCGCTGTGTGCAGATTTCCTGTGGGTACCCCAATGACTGAGCACTCTCATCTGAGGGTAATGATTTGGTTTTGACAGGACAATGCTGCAGTTCACAATGCCCACCTTACAAAGGAAATTAACATAGCTCTTTTGACCCAACCTGCAGGTTACCCTGATCTAAATCCAGCTGAACATTTGGGATGGAAGGCAAGGGAACAATGAATGTGGCCCAATTTAACAGCAGATTAGTTTTTGACTACAGTTACACAAGAACAAAATCATATTTCAATCCAGAAAAAAAGGCATATTAGCACAAACATTGTTATATCACTTTATCTGGGCTCTAAATGCAAAATAAAATGTTTGTTCAAAGGACAGAGGCTCTTTGTCACCTGTTAAACTCTAAATCTTGGACTGCAGCCTCTTTGCAATCTGAAGCCTACTGAAGCAGATTTCCACAAAAAGCTGCAGCAGGGTACAAAGAACTTACTGCAGGGCTGCGAGCTGGTCCTTAACATCAACAGTTCCCAGTCTTTGGTGAACTTCATGCAGGATCCTCTGACCCTGAAAGCCACTGCCTCGGCCATCCAGGCGGGCCACGATAACACTATGTAAACTGACCAGCACCGTGTCCCACCCGAGGGAGAAACGATCACTCACAGCCTGACCACCAAGGGCGCTGTCACTGTTTGATCCAGAGGAAAATACACGCTTGATGAAAACAGTTACAATCAGACTTTTTTTGATGTTCAAAAACATAGATGTTACAAGTATGCAAAACTGAAATTACATACAGGATCAGTAAAAGTGGATGTGACTTTGTTTCATCCAAATCTACTGGGGTAATCAATCCAAGACGGAGCCCTGCAGAAACATTCAAAAACAGAATTTATTATTTCTATTTTTTCATGTTTACATTTTCAATTAAATAAATCTTTTTTAAAGTTGTTGCATTGTTGTACCAAAGTTGTTGATTTGAATAGTCCTCCGCTCCCACTTGGGCATTGTCCTGTTTAGCAGAGCCTGTCTCAACATGGAGCTCCTTTCCAGAGTTTGGTGGTCTGAGAGATCACAGCACAAGAACAAGAATGACTTCTTGCAATAATTTAATAAAAGTTATAAATCACATCAAGAATGAATTATTTGAATGAGAATCACTTCAAATATGCAATTAATACTCATTGAGTGAGCGTAACTTAATTAGGACTTACTATCCATGTCACTCAGTTTGTGAAGCGTAGTTTGTGGAATTCCAGGACCTAATAAACGGTGATACAATGGAGCTATATTATGATTAATTCATAAGGCTGAAAGAACAAAAGTATCATTTCTGATTGCATTTTTTATATTGATCCTGCAAAATCTGCTCTGCAAAAATAAAATGCAAAACCCAGTAGAAGGATATAGCCACACTGCTCAAATGGCTGTGATGAGATATTACCTTTACAATGAAGAACAACGTGTTGAAGGTCTGGGCTGAAAGTGGAGTCATAGAAGCTACACTTGGACCTGAACAGTGAGCAGCTGAGACATTCTTTCTGAAACGGCTCCACGCTGGACACTCTGAGGACAATAGCAGAGACACAGCTGTGACTTCAGCTGTTAAACAGGAGACCTTTTGATGTTATGAAGTTACCGGTATTTCAACCTAAACTAAGTTATTAAGTTATAAATGCTGGATGTAAACCTCTTGCCCATCAGGCATTGTACCTGTACAAATGCCGTTGAGTGGAGCTCTCCTCTGTACTCAGGAAATAACTGAAAATGTAATCAAAAAAGTAAAGTAATGTATTGTTTTACAGTGTGCTTGACTGCACAGTAGGATGACATCAGTAAGCTTTGCTTACACTGAGTTAATGCTCTCGTCATAGGCCAGAAGCTGAGACACCTCCCAGCTTCCTGAGGTCAGGTGACGGATGTTGCCCTCTCGACCATCAGACTGGGATGAACATATTAGAAAGTCAGACTGTACAAGGTCATGCAACTACAACACAATTGCACACAGTGAGTTTACATGGACATGAGTATCCCTGTTATGATCATGTTCAGCATACGACATATACATGAACGCAGAGAAACCTGGCTAGATATATCCTTGTATGCATGATAAATAGCAATATCCCGGATTCTGACAGTTGCACTCTAATTGCAATACATGCCCAGATAATTTTGATATCACTTGCATTTTTTAATGTTACTTTCATGTTCTGCACTAAAATATGTCATATCCATCAACAGTCATGTTTTACTTATGTTGTCCAGTCTAACTGTTCTGTTCTTAATCCTTAATCGAACTCCCGTGCCTAGCCTAACAGAGAAGTAAGTCTAAACGACGAAAGCTCACAGGATTGAAGAATCCTTGGCATTTCATTTTCCAATGATCAAAGATCAAAGGAGCTGTGATTCAGAGCAAATTACTATATTATACCTTCCAGTGTATTGCGATTCTCTTACTATTATTCACTTCAATCACAGTCAATAAGTGTAGAAAGGAATACAGAATACACGGCAAATGGAAAACTGCAAATTCGATAGTGACAAGTTTTGGACAGCCAGTAGCTTAGTACCACCTGAACAGAAACAAGGTTAATACTGATACCGCGGTTGTTACAAACATAAGTTTTGGTGGTCAAATCATTATTGCTAATAACTTTGTTTCATGTACATATTCTTGGAATAAAAACATTATCGTACATCATACTCCATCTTGGTGTCGTGAAAGGAATGTTTCACATTGACAAAAATGTTGATGGTTAAAAAGTTCATTAGAAGTAAAGGATAAGGTCATGATTTTAAATGACTTCCTAACAAAGGAAAGTGCATGGTACAGTATTTTTGAATGTGCATTTTGAACATGTTTTGATTCTGTCAGCTCTTACGATAATCCAGGGATTTTCAATAAATTCTAACTGTCAGTCTAAGTCTTGACCATATTACAGGTGTGCAAAGAAAATAATCAGATCCGCAACTGCTCAAGATTTCATTAAAAGGTACCTTGATGATCGCCGCATGAAAAACTGAATGGCCACACCTATCAATCATTGATAGGATGCCATCTCTCCTCAGCTGTGATGCAGGGCTCTTAACTGGATAGATATCTATGGTTACACATGGGACTCATACAGAACCCCTTCATTGGTTCTCTTGTTTTGCCAAGTAGTGGTGTTTTGCAGGGGTAAGCAACCCAGTCCTATCAGTGCCAGGTAGAAAACTGCTGTCATCAAGGAAACTGGGATCATGGGTGAAAATGTGTACCTACCTGATAAGATAGATACCCATTCTGACTGTGGCACTTACCGACTGGTTTGCCTACCCCAATGAAACCTAATTTGCTCCAGTTGTCATGTTGTTTTGCTGGTACCTCAATTGTCCTTGTCTTTGCAGATAGTTGCAGCTGTCAGACACCAGGATAAGGCATATAATACCATAGAATTCTTTCAGTTATTTCTGGGTAGCTACACAGGCTTTCTCAAAATTGTGATACTGTTTATGTTTACAAACTCAAAAATAGGCCACTTATAATTGAGTAATAACCAGGATACTCAAGTCCATGTGAACACACCAATTTATTCATCATTATGAAAGTTGACTTCCATTCATTAGTCAGGGCAACAAAGTCACAGCTGAATAATGTTTGTAACAATCTTACTCGGTTGGAGATCATGGTGATGTGGCTGAAGGTCCCACTATCGCTGTGTTTTAGGGGCACCGTGATGAAAAATGTCATGTGGTCCCTAGAATATAGAGGCTCTTCATTCTGTTTAAGCAATAATATATTTAATACTTGAAATATTTTGTTGTTTTTTCCATTCTGACCTTCCCCTCAGTGGTGCCTTGAGACCATAACATCATACATGTGAACTAAATGCTGGGAAAATACTGGCACTTTAAACAAATGTTTGGCAGCAGGACTGACAGCATAAGACAATGATTGGCACACTCACCTGACGATCAAGCCACTTCTCTGATGTCATCACCTTTTTCTGAAATATCAGAAAGAGACAAGTAAACAAACAGACTGCACATGGTGCCCTAGCCTGCAGATTTCTTCACAATGTAGTTCTTACTGATGTACAGATGCCCGTCACAACACTGCAAAGAGAGAGGATTGACATGTTCTGGGCTCGATTCACCCAACGCACGCTCAGGCTCTCCGGTCCGACCCATTTCACCATTGTGATGTAGTACTCACTGTGGAAACAGCTGTAGGACATTAAACAAAACACCACAATCAGAACAATATACAATATGACAAACATTTGAATCCAACCTCTTTTCAAAACTGTCAGGAGGTCTCAGTTCAGTGGTTTGGGAGGTGCCATCCAGGGTGACCACATAGAGTCTAACAGTGGGATTGATCTGAGCCATCTGGAGGGAAACAGTAATAAATGAAAGCTGCTCCAAAAGCTTTTATACCGGGCTACATTTGAAATGCCGATTCCAAGTTATGGGTTTTGGGAATTTGATGTTAAAGAAGCAGAAGATACTCCTAATTGTCATTATACAGTTGTAGAAACATCGTAGTTGTGATCCACTATTGTATTACATAATTTTCATCTTACTGGTCAATCAAAAAGCTCCAAGATTTCTTTAGCTTCACCGTGTCAACATTCAAATCACAGCTTCTGTAAAATTATGATAATAATAATTCTGAATCTTAAATTTCACCTTTGGGTAGGGATACTCCTTCCCTCTGGGGTAGAGCATGCCTGTGAATCGAGGAAGAAGCATGTTTGGCACCAAGGAATCGTTTATGGTGAGATAGGCAAGTCTAGAGCCATCTGCAGACCACCAATGTGCCACATGTGTATGCAGTATCTCCTCTGGTAAAGCAAGAGAATGTAAAAAACAAAACGATTCAAAATCCTGTATTATTTCTTTTGAGTCAATCTCAGTTCCATGGCTGTCATTTAAAATGTTTATCACATTGTACCAGGATAGGTGTAGGTCCTTTCTTACCCTCATACAGCCAGTCCGCAATGCCATTGAATATGATACCCTCCTGTCCAGAAGATGTAAGCCTCCATGAGCTGCTCTGAACATCTGATTGAAAGTAAATGTTGTTTTCGAAGATATATATCTGTGGAATAAGGTTCCAATAAAGACACAAACATTACACTAGGTAAAGCGTTAAATGGTCAGTCACAAGGTGGGGTGCATAGAACACATGTTATCTCATCATTTTTCTACACACCAGGCAACCATTCAACACACACCCAGGTCTAATCAGGCTGGGATGGGCCAGCTTCAGCTGAGGGCCCAAACACTCAATGAAGAACACTGCCAATTTGGAGGTGACATGTCCTGCTGAAACATCTAATCCCATAAAGAAATCTGAACATCTGCATCAAATCAATCACCATTGTGGAAGACTGAGTGAGAGCCTGAGACAACAAGTAGATGAGATCGACTTGGGCTAGCTCCCTATGTCATCAGGGCCCAGCACTAAACAGTGTTCTGCACCCACTCATTTATGGCTACGACAAATTCAATATCAAGGATACAACATGAGTCTGAAAAATGGGGTTGAAAGTGACTCGTCAAGAACAGTGTGAGAAGCAATATAGAAACAGAGCAAGTCCAGGAGGCAGGAGTTTGAACGACTTACAAAGGAAGCACCTGGAAATGAATTTGTGGAATGCCAAAATTGCAGCCTGAATAAAGGACCGAGGATGGAAAGATGCCATCAGTGGACGGGTTCAACAAAGGAAGATCAATGATCTTGGCTTGAGCAGAAGGATAAAGTTTGGAATGGCAAAGCCTTATTCCAGCTCCAGGCGCTGCTCTCAACATCTGATCTGAAGTAGCTGTTGTTTTCAAAGAGATGTATATCTTTGAAAAACCTTTATACAGCTAAACTGTCTCCATAAATGAGAAAGTGTTTATTTCTGCTGTCTGTTATAATGTAGATTTAATTACATTTAACTACAGTTAATTTGCAACATGTATTTCCACATATTTAAATTAAAATTGAAACTTCAGATGCTGAATAAGTGTAATAGGAATAAAATGGATGGGGGAATGGGCCGTTTAAATACTCACCATCTGCTGACCGTGACCTCCCCATGAGGCAAACTGGAGGACAGAATCTGACACCTCTGGTGGATTGAGCTCCTTCACTTCTCTGATACAGACAGTTCAAACACGTTACACCTGAGCTGGAAGCATTTTCAGCTTCAATGTCAACATTGACAATAGGATCACTTCAAAATTATTTGAGGCCAGTTACTTTCACTTTCACTGAGACTGTACTAAAGAAAGGTTAATGACCCATTACTAGTGCATCCCATAATTAAAAACAAGTGCTAACTACTATATCCAGTAGTGTCATAAATGACACAGAATGAACAGAGTATATATAAGACACTAATGCATCAGAAGTAAGCTTTTAAATATCTCAGTGCTCTCTCCATGGTTGTCAGAATGTTTCTCTGCTGTTCCTGGGCAACTTTCACTTTTAGTTACATTAATTTCAGTTATTTTTTTTCTCACCTTGTGTAAAGGTTGTAGATCAGGTAGGATGCCAAGAATGAATGTTGGTAAACCTGAAACACACAGGCCGGATGTGAGTGAGAAGAGGAGAGGGTGGGTTTAAAGTGGAGGTGACAGCACCAAGGATCAGATCTGAGCTCTTCTTGTTCACTATGGTGATGGACAGGCTGACAGGTGAGGTTGTGCAGGACTTTAAGGGTTGGAGAGCACACACATGAAGAATAGATGAAATAGGGCAGAATACATTTGTAGCTACGTGGAACCTTGAGATCGCAGGAATTACAGGTGAAGAAAGCAATTGATTTTGAGTGCGCAAGGTCAAAAGTCCAGAGAAGGTGTGGAAAAGAGGTGAAAAAGCAAGTGCAAGTAGGTTGGAATGGTGGAAAGTGTCACTAAGAATAGAGGGGAAGGTGTAGAAGATGGTAGTGAGACCAGCAATGATGGGTTACACACGGGAGCACTGAGGAGGGGACAGGAGACGGAGCCGGAGGTGGCAGATATGGAGAGATGACAAAGTCCACAAGAACTCGGTCAAACCAGACAACCAACAAAAGCTCAGTATGCTCACTAGTATCAGAAATCATAAAAGTCAAACTGCTTTCTGTGTTGCTGCATGACTACATGTGTCGTTCTGAGCAACCGTTTGCCTTTTAACAATCTTGATCACATCACCCCCATCCCATCCCGCTGGCGTCCCGTTTATGAAATGTCTCAAGACATTACAGAATCACATCAACTTGAAAGTAAAGCTCATTTTTACACTTTGACTTTGAGCCCATGATGACAGTTGGGTGGTCTGTGTCCTTTCTTTTACCCCACTATGTGTATGTTTTCCTTGCACACTTCCTGTTTTATTTTGAAAGTCCTGTCTTCCCCATTGTTCAGTTTTACTTCCTGTCTTTGCTCCAGTTTCACCTGATTGCTGATGTGTTTCACCTGTGTCTTGTATGTAAACCCTACCTCTGCATATTCTTGCCAGACTGTCTTGTATCTTGTGTTGTTGCCTCCTGTGTTTGACCAGTTTTTTCTTCTTTCTGGATTTCTGCCTGCTCCCTGTCAGTTTGGTCACCTGTATCTGTGCGTTGTTTCATGTATGTCCTCCTACCTGCTTCTGGATTAAATATTTCTGCATTCTGGACTTTGCACCTCTGCCTGGTTTTCTCCTTTGCTCCTGTGTCCACGGTTACTAAGCCTTTACACTTTTATTTTATTTTATATAAAACTTTGGAAAACATCTGCCTGAGCTATTCAACTGTTTGATTATGAAGGACTAAAGAACAAAAAAGAAAAAAAAAGTTTGTTGAAATAATCTGAAGCATGAATGAAGATACAAACCAAAAATTGATTACATCAAATATAATATGTTTAAAATATATTTAAATTGAGTATTGTTAAATTTGAAGAGCTGGTACATGTTTACATGGCTCCCATAATCCCTGCTGCATCTGTGATGACATGCAGAGAGATTATCCACTCACAACGCAGGTTGCAGGACGCTGATAACGCCTGATAACATCTGTTAACATCTGACCGTCTGTGCATGTTAATCAGATGAGCTTTGTGAAGCTTCAAGTTGGACTGACTCACTTTTCTTTGCTGAATTTCTCTTCAAAACACAAGAGCATGAAATGGCTTCATAAGTTCGAAGGTCACCATCATTCAGGAGCCTGGCAGCAGATGGCAGCGCTGATAAGTCACATTTTACAGTTGTTCAGAACTCCTAATGCGAAGGGTGTCTGCAGAATAATGAATCCAAATCGGATCAGTCCTGCGTTAAAATGGATTCTTTCATAGTGTCCGTGCGTCTGAACAGCTGAGATCAGTCTTCAGTAACTCCAGACCAGCATGCTTCAGTTTCACGGGGAACCAATGGAATGTCAGAATAATCATAAGCAGAGCCTCATTCCCATGCTGCATCCACTCAGGGGTGTAGGCGTAGGTGAAGGTGTCAAAAAAGATGAGCTTGTGAACTTGCCCTCAATGGCGAACCCAGAACCGCAACCATGTCTCCAGCTGCAGAGTCCAAAAGAAGTTCCACATTTGGGTGAAATGTTCTTTCACTTCTAATCACTCATGATCAGTTTACAACCAATTACGCTCGTAAGTGTTGCTCTTTGTCGGATTTCACGGTTCGACTCGGTGAGCCTCGACATTTGTCGGCCGCAGTGATCAGAGCTGTGGTAATTATGTAAGTGCACTTGATCAAAGCGTGAAAGATGCCCTTCATCATCAGCACAGAGGGCCACTGACCATAACAGAAGAGGAAGATTTATGGAAACCTTTGATGCAGCACTGCAGTGGAACAGAGAGCTGGCATGATGATGATAAATTCACAAGACAGCTGGGGACAGTGGTGGAGCAGCAGGTCATTACTCTCCTCAGATCCAGCCTGTCACTTTCATGATGAAGACATCTGCGCCGTCACTCGCAGGAGGAGATGGTGTCTGGCTGCCGTCTCAGTCCCATCGAGCGCACAGAGCTCATTATCAGGCACGCTTACATCACAGTGATGTTCCTTCAACCGTGGCGTTATGAGAGCGGACAGCCAGCCGGCAGCACGTGGTGTGATGTGCAGAAAGCAATTTTACTGGTGTGAGACAGAGGCAGTGATGGATGGATGGATGGATGGATGGGTGGATGGACGGACGGGCAGGGGGTGTTAGAATGAGCCGCCTGGAAAATAAAGGCAGCTTTTTTTCACTTTGACTCGTCGCAGCCACAAAAAATTGTGAAATTCTGCAAATGCAGAACTCTTGGTGAATCTCAACGTTATCTTTGTTCATGTGAGGGCGCGGTGACTGGAGACTGGGGTGCCTCTACTCCAGCCCCGACATTGTTGTCTGCCCAAAAATTTTAAGTGCTCAGCTGGTGATTGGGAAGTCGGAGGGTGGGCCGCCCTTGACCGTCTGGTGCCCTCGTCTACGTCTGGAACATGGACATGGACTATTAGCCCGTGTTTGTATTTTTAAAATCATATCATGTTACACACGTTTTAAAAGTGAACTTCAGAGGAAATGTGGATGAGGAGAAACTGATAAAGTGGAAGTAGTTTTTGCCAAGAAAATTAGTTCGACCATCAAGTTAATTATCATTTCAGATACCTTCTAACATAATATTCCTATTATTGCAATTTTTTAAAGTTTTGGATTTTGTTTTATTCCATGTAAAACTTCTGCTGGTTTACAACAGCGTGAGCTCATAATTCAACCACATCCATGCAGCTCAACTGAGGCCAACATGTTTGTCTGATAATGAGAACAGTCACCAAACACACACACACACACACACACACACACACGGGCACAGCTCTGTGTAAACAACATGTTAAATGGTGAAACTAAGCCAGGGGGTCTGGGCAGCAGCACAAAGCTCCATGTTTGCTTTGTAACGCTGCCTTCTTTCAACAGAACATGCTGGGCCTGCTGGTGGATCACAGTCATGATCCATAACAAGTCCAACGTGCTGCTACCGTGATTTGTCAGTTTATTTCTTTTGTGGTCTTCAAGACGTTGTCACAGAGGACGTGTGCAGCACCGCCTAATGACATCACTGCTCTCGCTAAATTTTAAAGTCTGGAAAATCATAGCATCAAAGTTCTTCCATTTCAAATTCAATGGCACCTCAAGGTTGTTTTCAGGTTTAAACTGATTGTGCCTGTGAAGGATTTTTCACTGCTGCTTTTCTCACATAAAAAACTGAAATTGTAAAAATAAAAGTCATATTTGCTTCACCAAAAGGACCCGAGAAGTCATCCAGTTCAAAACTAGGACCCTGACTGGAAGCCAGCTGAATCCAAGCACGATTATCCAAATATGGAGAGATGCTCACCTGTTTGATGTCATATGCCAGAAGAACAAAGTTCAGATCTGGAGAAACGGCAAACTTTGAGGCCTTAAAAGTCGCCTGTGAGAAGAGACAGATTCAGGAGATGCTTTATCTCCAGGATAAACTTTTACTGTTATGGCAGAACTTCACAGATACCCTTTCCAAATATTTATGGTCCTGATAAAAACCCAGAAGAATCTGAACTGGGGTCAGTGCGATCATGAAAGATTTGATTTATTGTGGATAAGGTTGAGAGTGAAGTTGCATTTTTATTATAGCTTACTTATTTAACAGTAATAACTATTTTCTGATAAATCCTTACATCACAACACATTAGAAACACCTCGATAAAAAACGTACAAACGTTGTGTTCTTCATCAGGAGCTCAGTCTGGTTGCGTGTGTTGACTTTCAAAATGTCTCCATCGAAGCTGCGAAAAATGACCTCTTCATCTGAGGCAGAAGCGAAGAAAATGATCACCAGGACATAAAAGTGCAGTCAGACTGACACAGCTGCACCGGAAAAATGGTAGAAGTCCAATGTTATTAAGGAGGAAGGAACAAAACCAGCTGCCTTTGACAACCAGAGGAATATTAAGGAGTAAACATTAATTGATATATGAACAATGATCACAAGCACATATTTGACACATCTGAATCATTTTCAGGTTTTTCTTCATGTTGAAGACGGATGAAGGTGTGTTCAAGTCTGGAATGTGCTGCTTCACTGCTAAACGGGAATGTTCAGTACGTTATGGAAATTTGGCTCTCTTTTGTGGTTTTCTATGGTTTGGGAGCCAAATTGTTTCGACACATTTCTAACTGTAATAGTAATAAAAATATCTGATCCTTTCTTGTTTGATAAAGGAGTTATACAACATCTGAGTCTGGACCGCAGACCTCTATGACTACTGACCTAACCGAGGTACAATCATGAGGGAAATCTCTTTCCTTTACGGTACATTTTTCTTTACCATTTATCCACTTGGCGCCAGGATCGTGTACTTGGAAGTTTCTGTCAAAGAGGTCATCGAGAGTCAATGGAGAACCAGAAGGTTTCCCAGCGTTATCTAAAGGAAACACAAAACAACAAGAAGGATGTCCAGAGGATGGAGACGCTCTTTTCTCTTTGCTGCACCGTTTCAAAAGTCACTGTTTTTGTAGGCGGAGCTGCGCTAAACCGAGCAGTGGGAAAATCACCACAATCACAGACAACGTGATTAACCGGCGCGGAAGAGGTGGGGGTCTGTGATTGGGCCCCACCAGGCAGCTGATGGATGTAGCAGGAGACTAATGTGGGACCAGTTGGTTCACATCTGGACCACATTGTAGCTCAGGTTAAATACAGACAAAATCTTTTACCTCAATCATTCTTTCTGGAATCAACTGATGCAAAACAGAAGAAAAAGAATCAATGTTTTCTAGTCCGATATGCAGATGTCGAAAAACTTGCCTTTTGACAGCAGCACAATAGAGAGTCCGATGAGGGAGAGCACCACCAGAATGACCAGCAGGGAGATGCCAATGCCCTTCCAGTTCCTGTCTGGCCCAATAGGTCCAATGTCCTGCACAACAACAGAAAGAAGAACAACAGCAGAAGCGTAGCTGCATTAAACTCTGGCTGAGACTCACAGGATGGAGGCAGAATGTAATGACACCACAATGTTCACGACCGCGTTGAGAAGGTAAAGAAAAGGTCAACGACAGCAGATTCATCACAGGCGCTCAGCAGCTGCTGCTCCAACACATCGTCTGTCCGTCCGTCTGTCTGTCTGCACCACCCTGACTGGCTCATGTGGAGAGCAGACAAACATCTCACAGGCTGCATGTGAGAGGTCATTTATCACCTACAGTATTAGTGTGGAGCTGGGACAACTTGACATTTCCACCACAGATGAACAGAGGAAGGAACGCTTGAATGCTTATTCGGGACATTGAATAGGAGGAGGGACTATGAGGAGGGACACGTCCTTTGGCTGCATCAGAGTCTGGCGAGGTTGCTGTGTAAATGCTGGGACAAAGCACATACATCAGCCGCTACAGATGCAACAGTGGGGCCATTAGTGATCTCAGAGGACCATGGGAGGACGTCACAGGAACATCGTGAAGATCTGAAGGGGCTAATGTTGGATATAAAACAGTGCTAATTGCAGGGAGTCATTGCTGGGCCCCAGAGCCACTTCTGGAGAAGAAGAATCAGTAAAAAGTATAGCTGTCATAGCTACACTTTAGAACAATAATGGGCCCTCAACACCATCCATGGAGCAAGAACGACACAATCAGTCTATCATTACACAACCCAGTGGCTCCCGTCGAACCGCAACCATCTGGAAAGGGATTTGGTTCAACAAAGTCTGTCAGGATCAGCATCCATCTCAGATTAACAGCCTCTATCACACTTCTCCCATCTGCCCCGGCACACCAGGGGGGACCTCGGCACACATCACACTGGGAAACTCCAAACAGTGTCTGGAGCACATGTCAGCCTATAAACACTCAGGAGGTGTACACACACTCTCCTGACATGTTGTTTAGCAGGAAGCTTCATGGAGCCTGTGAAACATCTGCTTTCCACCTGCTCCTCCAACGTTCCAGAACTCACACCCTGCCACCAGAGCGGCGCCATGGAAACCTCAGGAGATTAAAGGAGGGAAGTCTTCTGCCACGTTTAATGAATTAATCTGCTGGGTTTATAACAACGGGCGGTTTCATGCACAGGTTCTCCGGACTCATTTGCAGAGAGGAGCAGAGCCAGATTGAGGTCAGACAAAAGGTAGTAAAGCTTTCAAACAACTCATCTCAACTCAGAGTTTCTAATTAAAAGAAAAGCTATTCTTCTCACCCTGCATCCTCATTCTAAGAGAAATCGATGGATTTAGCTGCAGGTTTCCATTTAGAACTATTTACTTGATGAGAACACAGCTGTTGTATGATAATACTTTGATTAGCTTGTCTTTGATTTTCATTTTCAGCCTTAATTCATATTAACACGTTTGTGTTTTAAAGCTTCAGTGTAAATTTCCTGAATGAATAATCGCTATTAAATATTATTTTCCGTTTACTTCGGCTGAGTTCATTAATTTGGCAGTAAATAAATCTGGTATTGATGTCTTCTTGAATCTTCCAGTTGTTTTTTTGGATTTCCAACAGTCAAAACTCAAATGATCTCCATTTTTTAGGTTGAGGACCTTTGACGCATGCTAGCGTCGTTGCTGAGCACGTGCAGCGGCTCCTCAATGCAGGACAAACATTCATGGTATGAAAATGTTGGCGAGGGAGGAAACTCCATTTATCATGTTTTCCACCAACCAGAGCATTGTTTGGGCCTGAAAAACAACCATCCAGTCTCGATCTTCGGGCTTCGGATGGACAAACTTCCATTTCCAGGGATAAATCTAACAAAACAGGAAGCAGAGCCTCTTTTTCCAGCCGCCTTTAACAGCGAAGCCAGTAAATTCTTGTCAGAAGCAAATTCCACAAACAGAATAATGAGCTTGTCCATGTTTTGTCGGCCCTTATTTGTTGTCTGTCTCTGCCTTCTGCTGTGCTGAAAGGCATTCTGGGAGTGTGGACCTCTTTGGAAGAGTGTCACAGGAATGCGAAGGAAATGTGATGGGGAGGAAAATGAAGCTCCCCCACCTCATCACGCGGCACATCTCATTACTCCGGCCACCCGGCTGACAGAACGACCATAATTAATCTTCATTGAGTGACTGGGCCGTCTGGCCGACTGGTTAAGTGACTGGGCTGGAAAGATGTGTGTGAGCAGAAGAAGCATAAGGAAAGGGGTTAAGGAATTAGCCTTCATAGTGTTCAGTGGCTCCTAAAAGGAGACAAAGAGCAGTAAATAAAGGGTTCGGTGGTTTGAGTGTAACACGCCGCTGCAGCAACGTAGATCTGCATCGCAACCAGCGATTTACTCAGTGCTTTGTAGTCATGGCAACCCACTGGATTTAAATATCAAATCATTTATTCCAGCCTCTGTCCCCAAAGATTCTGGAACTTGTTTACATCCTGACAGTAGCCAGAGGGCGATCAATCCACCAAAATCGATTGCAACCCTCTTCGAGCTCATCAGTTTATTGCGTGGCAAAACAGCCTGGAGAAAAACAATTTCTCCAGCAGCGGCGGCGTGCACGTGTTGGGATAATGTGATTCCAGCACAGGCCATCACTCTCTGCAGCTCTCCGTCTGACAGACCTTTGGTGAGAATTTGGAACTACAATCTGCTTCCACATGTTCCAGAGGCGTCTTAAAATTAAAGGAATCAAAGCGCATTAATGTTGCACTGGAGGACCCACAGAACAAACTTTTACTGGGTTAGTGGGACTAAACAAGATCATGAGTCTGAAATACACACTATACTGGTATTGGAACGGGGACTGGGGCTGGGACTGGTACTAGGACTGGGGCTGAGACTGGTACTAGGACTGGGACTGGGACTGGTACTAGGACTGGGACTGGTACGAGGACTGGGACTGGGACTGGTACTAGGACTGGTACTAGGACTGGGACTCAGACTGGTACTGGGACTGGAACTGGTACGAGGACTGGGACTGGGACTGGTACTAGGACTGGTACTAGGACTGGTACTGGTACTAGGACTGGTACTAGGACTGGTACTGGGACTGGTACGAGGACTGGCACTAGGACTGGTAGTAGGACTGGGACTGGTACTAGGACTGGTACTGGGACTGGTACTAGGACTGGGACTGGGACTGGTACAAGGACTGAGACTGGTACTAGGACTGGTACTGGGACTGGTACTGGGACTGGTACAAGGACTGGCACTGGGACTGGTAGTAGGACTGGAACTCAGACTGGTACTAGGACTGGGTTTGGGACTGGTACTAGGACTGGGACTGGTACAAGGACTGGCACTGGGACTGGGACAGGGACTGGTACTAGGACTGGGACTCAGACTGGTACTAGGACTGGTACTGGGACTGGGACGGGTATGAGGACTGGCACTGGTACTGGGACTGGTACTAGGACTGTTACTGGGACTAGGACTGGTAGTAGGACTAGGACTGGTACTGGGACTAGGACTGGTACTAGGACTGGTACTGGGACTAGGACTGGTACTAGGACTGGTACTGGGACTAACCCATGCCATCAGTTCAGGATTTGAAGCAGGAGGATCACTCGCATAAAAAACGTTTTTTTCCCAGATTGTTTGACTTTTCCAGGTCTTTTGAGGCTCTGTTTCCCGTCCTTGTTGCTCACATCTGTCAGTATCACACTCTCCGATGACTGCTGCTACGATATCTACTGTATAGACCCAGAGGTCAAAAACAATGTCATACAAGACTGTTAAAATCCGATTTTATGTGAAAAAAATCAGAGATTCACAGATTCAGCAGTGATTCCCGATGATTCCAGCGAGCTATGTTGGGACAACGGTGTCAACAAACGTCACTCTGCTGCTTCACACCTGCCGTAACATTAGACAGATTCATTCTATGGGTTTCAAATGAAATATTTCCTCAGCCAGGCGCTCTGACGACACCACTCGTACTTTCAGAAGCTCCCGTCTTGATGAGTAAAGCTCGGCGAATTGATCTGGACCTCTCCTTGGACCAGATCCTTTCTGCTCTGCAGGGAACTGTCAAGGGCTTCTGGAGGAGTTATGATGTAACTATTTAATCCAGTGAAGCAACACAAATGCCCACGCACAGTTTTAATTAGAATTTACATCAAAACACATTTGCATCAGCCCAATTTTCCCCGTGTAGACACCAGAATGATGTTTAAGTTCAATTTGTTACCCAATAAGAGCGATTACCATCATTACCCAGACCTGCGTGAACAGACAGGCTCCTCGCCACACCGTTAACCACCTCACCCCCATGGGGTCATCTGGGTCAGACGCCTGATCCAGTGGATCGAAAATAGCAACATTTGGAGACTTTTGTGGTTTATACAGCCACAAAACTTTAATTTGACAGTGTTGAGGGGCAGGAGGGGCCACCGCCAACTTATTAGGTGGCAGAATAATGAGGATGTCAGGAGGGGGTGGACTTCCTGTTAACCAGCATGTCGCTCATCTCCTGGCTGCTTCCATAGTTTAGGTAAGCTGCTCGCACCCTCACTTTGTTTGCCGTCTCACGTTTTAATCTGCTCTGCTGATTGCTTTTCCTCCCGCTCTGGCTGGCGGCTCTACCGAGCGTCAGAGCGCGCCAGAGTCTCACTGCTGTGGACAGATTATGCTAATGTGGCCCAACTCAGATCAGACCAGAATCCCAGTCTAAAGGGGAGCCACGAGAAAGTTCATTTCCTCCTGAAATTGGCTTTTAAACTGTCAAACCGACGTCTCAGCCTCTGTTGACTCTTCTGCAGCAGATTCATTTGTGCCGCAGTGATCAAATCTGTCTTTAGACCATTTTTCATCTGTGTAACCTGAAGTTTAAACACCATCCTGACGATCAGTGGCAGTCGCTGCAGCAAAGCCATAAAACCGTGAACGACTGGGAGAAAAGTCTGTTCCCTTTCAGCTTCAGGGCACAAACTTTGGCTCTGGAGTCTGCTTTTAATCGTACAGATTTAGTGTAAACACTGTGAGCCTTTATTACACTTTCACACTGCGGCAGCCATTTAGCCATTAGACAAAAGTCTAATAAAACCATTAAGAGAATAAAAACAGCCACGTTAAAAAGGTGCAACTGTTGATCATATGACATTTTCTCATATTAATGTGACAATGGCCTCCAGCGTCTCATCAGGAGAGATGGAGGAGGTGTCAGGACGCTGTTACAAACAAGCTTTTGAGGAGGACGAGTGTGCGAAGCAGGAGAAAAGTCCTGGATTCAAAGGTCAGCGCGGCTCAGTTTTTATGATGCAGTTACACAGTGAAATATTTCCTCCTCTATTCATCCTATAATCTAAAACTGAAGAACTTGTGTTTGCTCGAGGGAATGTTGAGCATTCAACATGAGTGCGGCTCATCTGACACGCAGCCTGTCTCATGTTTAATCGTTCTGTTGATCATCCCCAGCTCTCTGGTCCTCAGATGTGAAGAACACGTCGAGTCTGTGAGCCTTAAATTTCTCACCGACACTCTGACTGATGCCTAGAGCGTCTGTAGTTCCACTTCTTATTAGACTGAAGTTAGGAGGTTTTTTGGACTGAGGGCTTCAGCATTGACATTCTGCTCCTGCACCGAAGCTTACTTTGATGTTTCCTCACAATTTTATGGGTCGTACTCTGTGTGTGTGTGTGTGCGCGCGCGCGTGTGTGTGTGTGTGTGTGTGTGTGTGTGTGTGTGTGTGTGTATGTTTTTAAATCAAATATTTCTCTTTGTGTAATGGTCCTTATGTCAATGTTCTGGTCTAAAAGAAAAGAGTGAGCAGAGATGTTAGAAATGTTTAGCATGACGTGAGATGGGAAGATGCGCTCCTACCACAACTGACCCATGCACACATGCACACATGCACACGTGCACACGTGCACACAGCCTGTCTTGCATCATACACACCGATTCAGAATTTAACATCAAAGTGCAGGTTTCGATCCTCAGGGATTCATATTCAACGTGTTTCTCCTTCATAGATAATTGGCTGCCCAGCACACGAGTGTGTGTGTGTGTGTGTGTGTGTGTGTGTGTGTGTGTGTGTGCGCGCGCGTGTGTGTGTCATGCACACACACGGTGGAAACATTCCTTGTTACATTCATCCATCTCAAATTCCTCCTCATCTTCATATTGTGGTTGAAAAATGAAAATTTGAAATATTTTACTGGCATTTCAGTACAAAACTAGCAAAAATCTACAATTCTGCCCACATAAGTTAGTGAAAACAGATTTAGTGCAGATAAAATTTTCCATTCGTTCTCTTTCTTTGGCTTGCGTGAAACAACATCAACAACGACACCTTTGACTCGTTTCCCTCCGTCTGCGTCGCCCTTCAGGTAAAAGAATCAGGTAAAAGAAAGTTGTGAACAACTTTAACAGCTGCAGGAGGAGGAGACGGGAAACCCTGACGGAGGACTGCGTGAGTGGGCGGATGGAGTCGGCAGAGGCCCCTGAGACCTCATCATTCTGACCAGCAAAGCAAAACAATAGGATGAGAGCAGCAGGGGGTCAGAGGTCAGCGCTGCAGAAAGCTCCCGCAGTCAAACTTCACATCCATCCTTTAATCAGTCGATCGGAGGCGACAGGGAAGCAGGAAACACGTGTTTGTAAAATGGATCTTTTATTTAATGTCAAGCTGCTAGAAATCCAAAGTCATTTATGTCCATTTAACTTACAATGATGAAAAACAAGATTTTTCTCCTGAAGTTGGAACAGCAAAGTGTTGGGTTCTTCCTTTCAGAAGAGAGTGTTGCGATCTGAGGGCACGCCGACGTGGACGAGCAACCGTGTCTGTAGACGGCAGTAAATGGGTAAATAAGTGGAGCATGAATGAGCTGCAGACTCTCAGCCATGTTTGCACAAACACATCCATCTATGACAGGATGGACAGGTGCAGCACGGCAGCACATCCTCAGAGGGAGCTTCTACGGCAAACGTGCCCAATAACTAAAACCAGTCAGCACTTCCTGCTCGGTGTGGTCTGAGGACAGAAGGGACACCCCAAAGGCCCAGCAGGGTGTCCAGGGGTCAAAAGGCCATCATGTAATATAGGAAGCCCAATTTTGGTCCCTTATATGGGACTTGCTTTTTTAGCTTTATTTTATGGTTGCTCACAAGAATTTTACCATCCCTATAATGACTCTTAATCAGGACTTCTGTATTGGACAGAACTGTGGCTATTAGCATAAAGTAATTAGCTGCATATCCAGTCGTCTGCACCATCAACGATCTCAGACACAAAGACAGAAGGAAGTCACAACGATTCCTGGATGTTGTGTCACAGTTTTAGATTTGGCGCCCTGGGAAAGTCTAGTTGAGCCGTCCTGTCGCCGCCTTGTCTCTTCTCTCCCATCTGATTTGCAGTACTATGATATGCATGATGCATGAATCCAGCATGATTGAGCTGGAGGACTCCCAGCGTCTCCCTGTGGGGGGAGAGAGAAGGGGGGGGGGGGGTGTTTATAGATAGGCTATCTGCTGAATGCAGCGTTTGGTGTCTCTGCCAGTGAATTTCAGCTCCCCACAAAGAGAGGAAGAAGAAGGAGTGAGGGGCAATCTGGGCCCGAGTGCCAAACTCATTCTTCCGACTGACAGGCCGCTGATATCCTTCTCCAGGCTCGCCGTGCTGCTTCACGTGGAGGCTGATTGAGTCGGGGAGAGCCCGTCTTCTTGTGCTACCTTTCCCAGCACGTTTTAATATCTCTTGACTTCCTTTTTATATTGGAGTCGGCAATCAGGAGGCGAGGAGATCAGTGTCAGAAGAGGCTCAGCTCCATCACTGGACATGACAAAGTAGGACAACAGATAAGCCGTGGGTCTGATAACCTGGTTACAGACCCAATCTCAGTCTGACATGTCAGCCGTTAAAGCGCATATTGGACTCAGTAGCACCGTATCAGAGGGATAAAGTGGACCAGAGTCTTCGGAAATACAGCAGAACAAACACAGACATCACCTCTGTCTGCTGCGCGTGTGCTCTTTTACTGCTGTTATGAGCTGGACAGTTGCCCTTTGGGGATTAATATATCCAGTAAAATGTGTCTGTTAAATATAAAACATGCCAATTGGCACTACTGTGCAGTGGATCAGAGTAAATATTGTATTATATATTGAATGGTTATCATCCTTGCCAATTATAACTGATCTAAAGCAGACGACCTTCAACAGAAGAGGGGTGCTCTAAGTGTTTACCCTTTAATCTTCTGAGCTCGTTTAGCATTTTATTAGTGTTCTCAGCTTTTATATGTCGTTTCTGCACTTCTCTGATATGTAATATGCTTAATAAATAATTATTTCTGGTTTTAGTTTTTCCTGTGATACATTGCCACCTGGTGGACATATTGACTCATTACACCCCACGCGTCGACACCACAGTGAATATTTGTGTCTCTAGCTGCACCAAGAATATCGCGCATGAACATCAAGTGTCGGCTCACCTGTTCCAGCAGTGACTATGTAAATATGGTGTTTACACAGGATGGCTGATGTGACGGTGAATAAAATATCGTCTTGATGAGATATAATCATGCGTGTAATTAATCACCCTACAGGGTGTAAAAGGTTGAGAGGAGGGGAGAAACAGGAGGAACAGCAGCACATTTTAATTAGTGTTTGGTTTATAATTAACTCATACAGCAAAAAAAGCTGTTATGTCACAATCAACTAAATAAAACCCCCAAAACTTATCTTTAATCGGTAGAGGAACGTAACGGCAGCAGGTTTTGAACTAT
>NC_042285.1:27645686-27653186 GCF_901000725.2 Takifugu rubripes | reverse complement strand
GTATTAGGAAGCCACCTCTCAAGGAACGCGGGGCTCCACTCAGACGTACCAGGGCAGATCTAATCTGCGGAGACAAACACCCCGATCGGTGCTGCTAATCTGCTGTGAGATTTCATCCTCCACAGGGGCCACAGCTCCTCCATCAGTCTGTTCCAACTTCCTGAGATCATTTCTGTCAAATCCGCCACGTTGCTGAGCGATTGCTCCCCTAACGCACTAACTTTCTGGACAGGCCGTCACGGAACACCTCGGCTCTTTATAGATGTCCGTCTGAAGGAGATATGAAAAAAGAGGATTTCACACAAACAACATTTTCCAGCATGAAAGAACGGGGTTGCTTTCAAGGTAGAATGTCTGGAAACATCTGGAATTACAACTGGTGCCTGGAAACAGGTCCCACACCTCCTGGTACCACACCTCCAGGTCCCACACCTCCTGGTACCACACCTCCAGGTCCCACACCTCCTGGTACCACGCCTGCAGGTCCCACACCTGCAGGTACCACACCTTCAGGTTCCACACCTTCAGGTTCCACACCTTCAGGTCCCACACCTTCAGGTCCCACACCTGCAGGTACCACACCTTCAGGTCCCACACCTGCAGGTCCCACACCTTCAGGTACCACACCTTCAGGTACCACACCTGCAGGTACCAAACCTCTTGGTCCCACACCTTCAGGTCCCACACCTTCAGGTCCCACACCTTCAGGTACCACACCTTCAGGTCCCACACCTTCAGGTACCACACCTTCAGGTCCCACACCTCCAGGTACCACGCCTCCAGGTCCCACACCTTCAGGTACCACACCTTCAGGTCCCACACCTCCGGGTACCAAACCTCCAGGTCCCACACCATCAGGTCCCACACCTTCAGGTCCCACACCTGCAGGTACCACACCTCCAGGTCCCACACCTGCAGGTACCACACCTGCAGGTACCACACCTTCAGGTCCCACACCTGCAGGTACCACACCTGCAGGTCCCACACCTCCAGGTACCACACCTGCAGGTCCCACACCTCCAGGTACCACACCTGCAGGTCCCACACCTCCAGGTACCACACCTGCAGGTCCCACACCTGCAGGTCCCACACCTTCAGGTCCCACACCTGCAGGTACCACACCTGCAGGTCCCACACCTTCAGGTCCCACACCTGCAGGTACCAAACCTCCAGGTCCCACACCTGCAGGTCCCACACCTCTCAGTAACAGCTGCTCAATGATCTGAAGAGGCAGCTCAGTCACGGAAGACCCTGGAGCAGTTTGCACATTTCCATGCTGGTAATGGCAAAGCAGCGCCCCCCGTTGGTGCATTCAAGCATCACAACACTCTCGTGTACTGTTTTATAGCTTTCTTGAAAAAACGGACAATAGTTTTGCACAAGAAAGTGTATTTTTTTTCCATAAAATGTTAATAAATGACATTACGTTTCATCACAGGAGGTGCTGAAGTTTGTCCCAGCGGTCACTGGGTGAGAGGCAAGAATTCACCCTGGAGAAGTCAGCTGTCCATCACAGGACACATTTTAGACGTCTAAAACATGCGCGCAGGTGAAAACACAATCCAATTCTCATCTGTCTAAAAGGTGAACACTTTGATTGTGCTGTGACGTCTAAAACTACAGCTGCAAGTAGAAAAGCTGAACTAAATAAGATGCAAAACGTAATTTACATGCACAATTTTCCACAGTTGACCAGAAATAACAAATAAAATGCTAATAAATCTGCAGTTCAGGATTTGGCTCACATGAAATCAGTTATGACCTGCTTGATGATACCGTTACAGTTTCCCAAGTTGAAGCTAAATTAGGAATCAAAGGAAAGAGGAAAATCCCTGAATAATTTTCAATCTGCGCTGCACAAAAAAGTAATGCCAGCTCAGAATAATTAAATCGGTTTGGTGTGACCCAGTTTGGAGAGTTGCTTGGTTGCTGGAGGATGTTGTTTGTGTGAACAATGCAGCACATATGAAAAATTAAGTGAAAATGGTTGCTTCAATTACCAGCAGTGCCCCAGAGAACACGTTGACTTTTCAGACAGGAGCAGAAAAAAGCAGCGCTTTTCTTGTAAGAGTCGGAGGATTCTCACGTCTGTTTATTCCAAAAACTCAGAGTCATTATTCCAAAATAATAAATTAGTTTTAATTATCAATTGATAAAAGCCTGAACTAGAAACAAGGCAAATGTGAGTTAACATGAGGGTCGGTTAACAAAACAACCAGCTGGTGGCGCTAATTCCATCAAAGAGCCGAAGTGGCTCGAACAAACGTGTGATTCCAAATGCTGATCCAAACACACATAAAGGCTGATAAGATGAGCTCGACCGAGTGTGTAGGAAGAGCAGCTGCCCTCTCGGAGCCGATTGAAGGTCACATGACCGTCAGAGCAGGAAACGCTGACAGACATGAGTTATTTATCCATAAATAACCTGATGAATCGGGAAGAAAAATCAAGCCAGAGGAAAAATAAGCAAATTCAGAAGATACAAATTCCTCTGAAATGCATGCTAACATGCTACATTGATCTCTGGATGCTAGTTCCTCCTGCTGGACCCGCCCAAAAACGAGTCCAGTTCAGCTGTCAGTCCTGGTGTTCCCAGCATTTTCATGGCATTATATCCAATTAACTTTGAGCCGGCGTAACTCAAACCCGCAGTGGGGACAGAAAATCTCTGGATTACACTCCATCATTATGTAACCAGACTACACATCTGCACTAAACAATTCTGTCCTGTCAGATTCACATTTTCTTTCCGACCGTCTTCCCATGTCGACAGCTGAGCTGGAAAGACTGCTGGGAAATCATCTCCTCTCAAATCAGTTCTCAGGCAGATGTCTCATACAACACACCGGCACCAAAAGATCCAAACAGGCTGAAATGACCCTGGATTAAAATCTGCTTCAACGTCTAAAGAAATCATAAAACCCGATTAAATATTGTATTGTGGTAAATATTTCTTGTGTTTATATCCAAGATGCTTCATCCACAATGGTGCCATGTTTCTGAGGTGATCAGCTTCCTGTTTGGGACTTCCTGATATCACAAATGTGGTTCAAAACATGAGCTGGAACTCAAATAAAATCTCAACTGATGTTGAACGGAAAAGGAAAATCCCAATATTAAAGCCTAATCCGGATACAACTGCAAAAGTTCTCCATGAGCTGGACAATCCAACTCATGCATGAGGACGTTCAGGGCGGTCAGATGTCCAGTAAAGAGGGTTAGAACCATTTCCATGAAGTCTGTCTTTAATCTCAGACATCTGGCTAAAACCAGAATTCCAAGAAGCAGAAATGTAGAGCAGAATTCCATTCACAGCTCAAACCTCTCATGTTTCCCAAACCTACATCATTTGTTCATTTATTTGAAGTTTTTCTTGGTATAAATGTGATTTTCGTTGAAATCGGACTCGGTTTCAGAGGCCATTGCAGAAGTTCTGGTCTGATTTGATGCACGTCAGAGGCTCGTGGAAGACTGAAGACCTGAGCCGAGTCCTCAGACTGCCAGAATTTTGGTAGAAGGTCTTTGTTCTGTTCAATTCCACTGAAAGCGTTCCTGCCGGGAGCGCGGCGATGGAGCCCAACTGTTTTCCCATCTGTCTCGCAGTGGGAGCTCCCTGTGGTGCCCGGGCTCCTCTCAGGTGAGCACTAATGCACTGAGGGGATTTCCTTTGGATGAAGCTCTTGGGAGTCCCAGATGATGGAAATGATCTCCAGTGTTGGTCTGTTCACTGGCCCAAGCAAGTCGTTTACTCACCAGAAGGGACCTTAATGGTGCCAGAGAGATGCTGAGTGCACTGTTCCTTTAAACATCAGATGCCATTCCAAGCTGGACGAATGTGCTGTGTGCACGTTAGCGTTTTAAGTTTAGTGTCCAATGTTTTCCATTTTACAGAAGCCAAAACATATTGTACAGGCAGGTTTCCTCCATTTTGTCACTGTCGCGCGGGCACAGACTAATATTAAAGTATATATCACATATTAAATTGTACAATTGTTGACTGAAGGGATCGAAGGAGCCTCTATTTCTTCACAAATGCTGTTCTTAACACTTATTTTTGATTGTGACTTATCTGCGACGCGCTCCCTCTGGGGAAATTGCAGGTGTGAAATTGCAGGTGAATTTCAAGAGCTCGTCTTTGAACACAAAAAGCACCTCAGCCAGTAGCTGCACTGGTATCACTGGGACCACCTCCTGTTCCCTGGAGACCGAGGTCCAAACTGGCTGCTGGAAGATGCTGCTTCTGTTGTTTGTTTTTCTGATGGACCCGCCAGAACAAGGACGCTGAACAAGGTTTAGAAAAGCACGTTGCACCAGCCGCCAGACACCTGAATCCTCCGAGTACGCACCTTTCAACCTCGCCGTGGGTGGAGCCAATCAACAGCCTGGCGCCAACCCACAGGACAATCACGCTGTCAGCACAACGCCCGCTGTTCCTAAAGCCCGATACGCCTTTTTGTCTGCGCTGATGTGGACAGGCAGCAGAGTGGGAGGCCCGGAGCAGGCGTTGATACACAGGTGACTTTTTAACATATCCAGCTGAAGAGTCCACAGGTTTTAACAGCGGCAATCAGGAAAGGCTGCATGAGAGCCGCCGTGACTGGGAATGTTTCTGTCTCAGCTGGACGTCCTGCAGCAGCCGCCACAAACAAACAGAACAACGAAGACGTGCGAGGGAGCGAGAGGAGAGGAGAGGAGACACGCACGTCGTTAAATGGACTAATAGACAGGGTTAGGGTTAGATAAACCAGCTGAAACTGGTGCTAGAGTCATGATGGAGGGAGGGAGGGAGGGAGGGAGGGAGGGAGGGATGGATGGATGGATGGATGGATGGATGGATGGATGGATGATAGATGGGTGGGTGGATGATGGGTGGATGATGGATGAATGGATGGAGGGAGGGAGGGAGGGAGGGAGGGATGGATGGATGATAGATGGGTGGGTGGATGATGGGTGGATGGATGGGGGTGGATGATGGATGAATGGATGGAGGGAGGGAGGGAGGGATGGATGGATGATAGATGGGTGGATGGATGGATGGACGGACGGTCGGATGGATGGATGAATGAATGGAATGAAGGATCAATGGATGATAGATAGATGATAGATAGATGATAGATAGATAGATAGATAGATAGATAGATAGATAGATAGATAGATAGATAGATAGATAGATAACTGAAGAATTCCAAAGAAGGAAGAACTGGGTCTGCGTGTTTTCCAATTTCAAGGCCCCATGGGGTGGTGTGTGTGTGTGTGTATGTGTGTGTGTGTGTGTGTGTGTGTTGGGGGCCTGCAGAAATGTCCATAATTATTGTTCTACATAGGTAGAACAATAATTCTACCCTGCGCTCCACCACAGACGCCAGTTTAACCTGCTGACTGGACAAAACGGTCCAGATGGTCTCCAAACAGACCAAATCAAACTAAATGGATACTCATCATTGCACTAATGGGAACAAAACGTTTATACGACATATTTCATTACACTGACTCAATTTATTGTCCTTTGGAACTTTAAGGCTTTACTATTTTCCCTCCCCATTTAAAGAAAAGCCAACAGATCCCAAACATCTCTCCGGGATCTCTCCTGGATCTCTCCTGGATCTTCCCACTCTTTATGTGAGGGAACTGAAATCCTGCTCAACCTGTTATTTTTAGTGTTGCACCTGTTCCTGCTCGGCTATACACCATGTTTGCTTTCTGTCTCTGTCATTTCTCTCTGTAAATGTGCGTGTGCGTGCGTGCGTGCGATGTTGCGCTCTTGTTTTTAATGTATGTGCGAGGAAATGGGCCTTTTTAAACGAACCTGACAAAAGATCCTGAAGCGGAAACTGCTTCAAACGTCCGCCCCCCCCACTGTGCACACTTTCCGTGCTCGTCTGACGAACGTGCACATCAAAGAGTTCAGACTTCCCGATGAAAGAGAGGTTCCTCCTCCGATCAATAAAGTGGAATAAATACATTAAACGGTTGATATTTGCTGCCCAGGTGTGCATGAATCAGTGGAGAGGGCAGAAACAGCCCTGACAGCAACGCACGCTTCTCCCCGCGGCCGCGCACGCGAACCCGAGCCGGCTGAGCAAACGTGGAACCAGAACCCGACTCGCTCTAAAGTCCACACTCGCGCCACGTGCTTTTTGCTCCACTCTTCCCGGGTCAGTCGTCAGAAAGTTGGACCGGAGCGGCTCGGGACGGGTCTTACCTTGGAGTCGGACGAGTAGCGCCGGCTGTGCTGCACCGCTCCCGCGCTCTGGTTCATGGTTCAGCACCGGGGACAGTTCCGAGGAACCCGATCAGCCTGCGGATCGATGAGCAGCCGCCGACAGCGATCACAGGGAGCCGCTGACAGAGACGAGCGGATCTCCGCTCCGCTTTAAACTGAATCACTGGATCGTCGCTCGCACGCGCGCGCTCGCTGCCCAATGACGCGTCGCGCGTAAAGTAGGCGCGCGCGGCAGGTGTGCCAGGCTGGACTGAACCTGAGTTTTCATGTCAAGGTGGTTCATTTAGAGACTGACAGCGGTGCCGTTTTGAGCTGTACTCATGGAATTAAGATTCACGCTGTAATTATCGCTGTGCTGGTGTTACACAGCTTTTATTCTATTTTACCTAAAATCCTTATTGTAGTTTATTTCTGCTTCAGTTTATTTATACACTCTGGGTTCCCATGATGCACTGAGCACCAATCCTCTGCTCCGATCACTCTCTTACCTGTCCCCCTCCCTATCTGTGTGTGTGTGTGTGTGTGTGTGTGTGTGTGTGTGTGTGTGTGTGTGTGTGTGTGTGTGTGTGTGTGTGTGTGTGGGATGCAGGACAAAATGATTCCCCAGGAAATCACAGTTTCAGTCCGTTAGAACGGTGGCTCTTCCAGGAAGGCATCATGAAGAACCTCTTCATTATAGGATCCACCTGATACTCCTCCTCACTCCATCAGCTGCGAGAGCTCATCTGTAAATGCACAGCTACACAACAGCAACGATCACAACAACTGTGCAAAGAAATGCAGATGTGCCGCTCCGCATCTGCAGGAAGAAACCAGCTAACTTCATTACTGCATGTGGCTTCTGGACTGGTTGAGTTATTGCAGCAACAAAGCAAATTAAGCCTTTTAGATGTGTGATTTCGAGCTCTCCTTGTTAGGCCAGCTGCATTTGTTTGTTCAGAAAGTTCTCCCATTAGTGTGTTTGGAGCCCTTATTCTCGGTATCCGATTGTGATGATGTAATCTCCTTAATCTTGTGAACACTGCTTACCTAACTGCTGACGGTTCTAACAGTGCGTTCCTTAACTCTTTATCTCTGAAACTGGGGGCTGACATCAGCGTCAATGGCGCCGTCATTTCATGATCTTTCAGTTTAAATTTAAAGAACAGGAAAACACACCTAACGTCTCCCGTGTGTGATCTGCTCACTCCTGGGGAAGAGACGATGCTTCAGCCAGGATCCAGCCTGCAGATCGTTTCCCTCTGATCCGACTGGAACCCTGTGGTGCTGGAGGTGGT